>NC_056621.1:13814908-13974908 GCF_018340385.1 Cyprinus carpio | reverse complement strand
TATATGACACTATGACTATAATTTATGTAAAATGTGGGAAATCTGTGATTTTTGTTTGTTCTTAATTATAATTTTAGTTTATATTTTAGGTGACTGATTAGTTAAACTTTGTGGCGAAGCTGCTGTTATTTACTCCCCAATGTTAACTGAATACAAATGCAAAATATTATTTTATGTTCAATCACTGTTACAGAAAAAAAACTATTACACAAAAATGTTTACATATATATCAATTACAATTTGATGTGTTTTTGATGTCATTTATATTTAAAAAAAAAAAACTATTTTATGGTGTTGTATGACACGAGGCAGTCAAAATATTAAAATCCTATAACTGTTGTGATTGAAATGTTTTGACTCTGTTGATGTCTCATAGCCTTGACAACATAAATTGTCTGTAAAGTGATTTATTGGTCTGAGATTTATTAATTTCACCTTCTTCCTTTTAGCAGGATGAAAGACCGGTTTCTAGTTGTTGTTTTCAGTGAAACCTTAAAAGAGCATTTGCTGGATGTTTAATGACTAGCCCACATCCTCACACTTCATAGGACCGTTTGCTGCGTGTATCTCTGACAGTTGCCAAGCAACAGCATGTTGAGCTCTGGCCTTTTGTGAGCGTGAGCTTCAGCTAACTCTATTAAAAGGGAAGCGCTAACGGCAGGGGTCCTCCTGAATCCCAGCATGCACCTCAGTGAACAGATGATGAGTTTACCACAGAGCACAGGGCTCCAGGTCTAGTAACTAGGCTATGAAAGCTGGATCAAAATGTCACTTACGTCTGACAATTAGCATGATGTATTAAACGAGAGTCGTGGAAACGTTCCCTAGTGTCTTTGTAATGTTGCATCATAGTTTCTAAGAAATGCGTAGGAGTGCAGGTTAGTTTACAGCATTGAAATGCCTGCGAGACATGCACTGAATTTCACACTGTATGAGTTTATTTATGAACTGGTCTTTTCTTAAAATGTAGCCTGAATACAAATGATTCATGCGTCTCTTTATGTACTTCCTCACGCAGGCATTCTTTGCGAAAGATTACATCGCAAATCATCCAGAGGATGGAGAGAAAATTACTCGTCTTAGGGAACTGATGTTTGAACAGGTACAAAAACAATAATTATCTGGGTCTGTGATGTGTGTTTATTTAAAATATATTTTTAAATATAATATGTATTTTTAAATATATATTTAAAAATGTATATTAAAAATGCTATTCATATAATGACTTTAATACATCTGATAAAGTGTTTTTAAAATATAATATTTTTGTATTAACAATTCATTCTATTTGTTAAAAACTTTTTACGTTGAAAAATATTTAAAAGGATTTTTTTTTTTAAGAAAATGCTATTACCTTTTACTTGATGGTTGCAAAGCATGATACTTTTATAGCTATTAAATGTAAAAATGTCCTGAAAATTCTATAAAAAGTTTTTTTTAAAAACAAAATTAAGCCAAAATTTATACAAAAAGTACATTTCTAGACATTTTCCTATTTTATATTGTTTATTTTGTTCTAAGAATAATAGAATTTTCTCTCTGCCTTTTTGCAGGCCCATATTCTGGAATTTGGTTTAGCTGTGCACGAGAAGTTCGTTCCACAGGATATGAAGCCGTTACATAAAAAGCTTGTCGACCAGTTCCATGTAATGCGCTCCAGTCTGGGGATTCAAGTATGTGTACTTTTACATATATAGATACATATTCACTGCTCTTAAAGTGGAATAGTGTGCATTTTTAGACGTTAAAATGCATATCCCAATTTAATATGCAACTTTAAAGGGAAATTTTTGATTTACTCACCCTCAAGGCATCATCGGTGTATATGACTTTCTTCTTTCAGACCAATACAATTGGAGTTATATTAAAAAATGTCCTGGTTCTTCTAAACTTTATAATGGCAGTAAATGGTGGTCGAGATTTTGAAGTCTAATAAAGTGCATCCATCCATCATAAAAAGTGCTTAATAAAGGCCTTCTAAAGTGAAGCACTGCATTTGTGTATGAAAAATATATAAAAATATACATATTTAAAACTTTATAAATGTTATCCAATGATAACGTTAGAACAGTTCCCGTTGATGAACAATAAAAACATTGAGAGCCAATCTCGACCTGTTGGCCATAGTAGCATTGGCTCAACCAGTGGCATGAGTTTGGGGCGGGGCCACAGAGTTTGTCTGACCAATAGCAGATGAATGTTTGAGAAACCTTTGTAAAAAGTACATTTTGCTTACTGCCACTAGAGGCATTGAAATTACATATGTGACCTTTAAAAACTGTTAATTTTAACAAACAATTTGATGAAACACTTTCTATAACAGTACATCTTTTTTTGTATAGCCACAAGAGTTTCCCGCTTATGTGCGAGTTAGTCCTCTGCATTTTGCGAATGGCAGCCCACGCACATGCAGGACCCCCGTACCTAATGCCATCAGCCCAGAGGGAGGCCGAATCGTGGCGAGACGCAGGTTTGTGTCATCTTAATGCCGTGGTAAAAATGTTTCTTGTGTGCATTCTTGAAATATATGCTGAAATGCCTTAAGGTCAGATATAAAAATAAAAAAATAAAAAAAAGTTTTGTAGTTAAAAAAGTTGAACTCAATTGAAATCTCAGCCAAGTAGATGCTATTTAAGAATGCTTATGTTTTGGATCAGGTTTGACAGATTGGCAGCTTGAACAGCTCGCACCCACACGTTTGCTAAACTTATCCTGTCTTTCTCTTGTGTCTTTCAATTTCCTTTCAGTCCTCTCAGCTATCCAGCTGTCAACAGATATTCCTCATCCTCACTGTCATCACAGGCCTCAAATGAAGTGAGCAACATCACCGGCCAATCAGAGAGCTCGGATGAGGTCTTCAACATGCAAGTGAGAAATTATAATTTAATGAATGAATAAATTTTTAATGAATTAGTCTGTTCAATGCTGTTAGCTGAGAAAATGCAGAGCAGAATAAATAATATCGTTGGTGACACCCAACAGCTTTATTATTATTATTATTTTTTTTATAGTTTTGTTTTTGTGTTTTTATATATTATATATTATATTTTTATATATATTATATTTTTTTTTATCATTTTTTCTTTTTTTAATGAAATAACATGTTCTTTTTTTATGTGATTTATGTTCTTTTTTAATGATGATTTATACAATGGATATATATTGTAATTTTTTACAAATTTTTTGTGTTTTTAAAGATTATATGTTTTTTGGTTTTTCATTTTGAATATATTTTTGAATATACTAGCAGACAAAAAAATTGTAACTCAACCCTTTAAAATTATAAAAAAATATTTTAATAAATGTTATAGTTATATATGAATTTGTGTTATATTTTTTTTTTGTATTTGTACACAATTTAATAACACGTTTTTTATATTATGATAATTTATATGGTCATTTTTTTAATGCATCTTAGCTTATTTACTTCATAAAAGTAAAAAAAAATCACATTGCACGTCTGTTGTCTATTTCTAGCCCAGTCCGTCTACCTCAAGTCTGAGCTCAAATCACTCTGGCTCACACAATGTGAACAGCTCTGCGCCCTCCAGCAATAGAGGTGAGTGAATTCAATAGACTATAAGCAATCTGGCACTCAAAAGCAAGGAGTACTTACAACGCACCGCAACATAATTGGCATCCTTTTGCAGCAATGCCTCATTTCCTCTGTTATTTCCTATCTTTTCAACTCTCACACTACGTGCCTTTATTTCTCTTCATTAGCTTCTCCACTGCCGTCTGACAAGCACAAGCACTCCAGAGACAACGCCTGCCTCTCTCCACGGGACAGACTCTGCAGCGGCATTTTCCCCAGCCCACTGGACCCCACACAGGTCAGAGCGGCTCCACAGCCACTCTTTAACAATTACATCTCAAACTGAATATTCAGTGGGAAATAATGTTGGGAGGGGCTTCCATTCATTTTTCCCCACTAAGAATTGATTATGATATTTAAATTCTCATAAACTTACATTGAATGATGAGGGTCCCAAGCCACATCTAGAGACCATAATATATATTTTTTTAGTTAAAAAAAGTGGGCTCTTTGATTTGATTAAGTAATATTAATGTTTCATTTAATGATTATTGTGGTAATCTATTTATCGGTGGATTATTTTTACGATTAATCGATGAATCGGTTTATGTACTTATATTTTAGTTTTGCCCATTTTTTTCCCAAGTAAATTATTAACAAAGGATCTTTATCATTCAACATAGACTTTTTTAGAGATTTTAAACCATTTTGCATTGTCATATCCTCATCAAAAACATACCTGGAGTTGTGTTTTATTATGTGTTAGTTATACTTTGTCGAAACTCTTCTGCAATCAGAACACTGACCCATACATACTCTAGCAAATTTCACAAGGAGGTTTCAAAATAATGTTTTCACCATGGCAGTCCTTAGGGCTCCTAAAGTAGTTTAACATCCCGAACAAAGCTTATTAAGGAATCTTTCAGAACATATCACGAAGAATAAGAATAAAACAGAATAAAATTGCAGTAAATTGCATTTTTATTATTTTTTTCCTGTAAACACACAGCTTATACCTGGGAAACAGCTTTTATAGCTTATGCAGTGAAATTGTAAACATCCTTCCAATGAAGTGCCAATGGCAGAAACCTGAATGGAACTCACATTTTAAAGTAAAATTTAAAGTAAAATCCATCAGAAGGTTGTCCAGAAAAAAAATTGGACAACACAAAAAAAACCAGCTGTGTGAAAAAGACGTGAATGCTTAGAAAAAAGTGCATTTCAAATACATTTAAACATTAACCTCTCTCATTCAGTCATAATTAGGCTGCAAGACTGAATTATGAACTGGTAAACGACAAAGCTTTAAATGTTAATTGTTAAAAAGCAATGTTATCAGCTTTTACGACTAAACATTTGCAAACAACATACTGCAGAATCTGCACAAATAAAAGTCTTTGCACACTGTGATTGTCATCGGATTTAAATATGTAGTGGGCTTATAACAGTGCAAAATTCAAAAATGTAATAAAGCGATAAAATGTTAACACTGGCTTATGCCTGAACCTGACAGGAATTCGACTACCTGTGGGAAATGAGGCAGAACACTATTCACTCATTATTTGAGAAAAACTTTGCATTTCAGTGCAAAAAAGGTCAACATGTCCAAATGTTCAGGGCTTAACAGTTAGGCTTGCTCTCTTTTTGCTCCCACACTTTGGATGACTTCGTCCGATTAGTTTTATCTTCCGCTTTTTTTTTTTTTTTTTTCGAGCTTACTCCACTGCCGCCTGCCTCACCCATCACGCTGAATGCTGCAGAGAGACGCTGTGCGGGAAGCACGTGACATAAAACGAGGCCAGCTATTGGCTATTCGCTACTTCTCCTGCTGTTACTGGCTGAGTAAAACCTCCGGTGGCTCATTACTGCCACACTTTGGTCACCGCAGATTTTAAAATATGCACGAAATGAGCCGCTTACGGCAAATAAAAATTTATTTAGCAACGAATCTATTACTAAATTAGTTGACAACTATTTTAATAATCGATTTTAATCGATTAAATCGATTAGTTGTTTCAGCTCTAGAGACCATAATATATATTTTTTTAGTTAAAAAAAGTGGGCTCTTTGATTTGACTGATCAGAAACATTTTATTTTGTTTAGTGCTGTAAACAAAAACTTTTATTTTGGATGTGATTAATCACGATTAATCTTGCGTCCAAAATAAAAGTTTTTGTTTACATTATGTATGTGTACTGTGTATATTTATTATATTTATTATGTATATGTAAATGCACACACATAGTATATATATACTATGTGTAGGTCAACCTTCTGAACAGTTTGAGCTTCTGAATGCTCTGGACTGGGTTTTGTTAAAAACAAAGGCAAGGCAAGTTTATTTATATAGCACATTACGTACACAATGGTAATCTCTTCTGAAAGCTGATTCCAAGTAGCTAAAAGCGGACTCCCCTTGTTTTGTGTGAACCCTTGGTATTTCTAATTGACTCGATCCTAATGATCTGAGTGGTCTGGTTTATATTCAGTGAGCCTATCTGCTATGTATTTAGGTCCTAGGCCATTGAGTGATTTATAAACTAGTAAAAGTACTTTAAAATCAATCCTAAATATAACTGGAAGCCAGTGTAAGGACCTGAGGGTTGGTGTGATATGCTCAGATTTTCTGGTTCTTGTCAGAATCCTGGCAGCAGCGTTCTGGATGAGCTGCAGCTCTCTAATGGTCTTCTTGTGAAGGTCGGTGAGGAGACCATTACCATCGTCCATCCTGCTGGTGATAAATGCATGAACAAGTTTCTCCAAGTCTTGCCTGGAAACTATTCGCTTTATTCACTGGAATCAGAAATAAAGCGAATATCATTTATTATCTTAATGAGTGATGTCTCTGTGCTGTGATGCGGTTGGAAGTCGTATTGAAAGTTTTAAAGTTGTCCATTTGTGTTTTTGTGTTTATGTAGTTGTTTAGATGATACCTTTTCAATAATCTTGCCTATAAAAGGACGATTTGATATTGGTCTATATTTGCTCAATATGGTGTTATCAAGATTGCTCATTTTAAGAAGGGGCTTACCAACTGCAGTTTTCAGGGAGTTTGGAAAAGTTCCAGAAAGAAGTGAGGCATTCACCACTTCTAAGAGATCTGCTTCTAAACAGTTAAGCACACTTTTGAAAAAAGATGTGGGAAATGTGTCAAGATAGCAGGTTGACGATTTAAGGTGTTGTACTATTTCTTCCAAAATGTTGCTGACAATTGCTCTAAAAACAATCATAGTTACTTTCTTTTTGAAATTGTGGTCGAATCTGTCTGACCTCTGCATAACTTGAGGATGTGCTAATCGCCTTTCTGATATTATTGATCTTCTCAGAAAAGGAAGCAAACTCACAAAAACAAAGCAAATTTATTTCACAAAAATTCAGTTAAGACTGTTAAGAATATGACTAATACTGAATAAACAGCCTGTAAAGTAAGGCTATTAAAAAGCAGTCCCAGCGTTCAATAACTGTCCACAGTATAGCAGGAGTAGCAGATTGACTGGGATTTCTATCTTTTATATATTTTACAGAGGATGATTCCGTTCCAAATTCCAGTGGATTCAGCATTACCACGCTGTGAACCCAATCTCCCCACACCTGAGACAGGTAATGCAGCTTTCTGCTGTCAGATAACAGCCGCTACACTTCAGCCGGTTATGTACAGCTCAATGACACGTCCTTTTGTTCCTTTGTGTGTGTGTGTGTGTGTTGAACAGGATCTCTGTGCAAGAACGTGAGGTCATTGTCTCCCATGCCAACTGCCCGTTCCCCTCAGAAGGTGACTGGTTTATGCTTAAGTCACTCTGTGTTAAAAGTTGGTGTATCTAATGAAGTTTGTCCTTGGTTTTTCTCTGCAGTCAATGGTCCCGCCCCTCACGCCCTCCCCGACTGATGGCTTGCCGATGGGGAGCCTGGCATCTCACTCCCCTGCCCGCTCTGGCAGCTACAGCAGTGGGATCTCATCCCTCAGCCGCTGCAGTGTCTCCGATACGTGCGGGATCGACCTCCCACTGCCCGACCCTCCTCTACCCCCCACCGTCCCCGCAGACATGCCCATTCGCCGGGGCAGCAAGACTCCTCCGCCATACAGCGTCTACGAGCGGAACAATCCCAGGCGAGCGACGCCACTGCCTCACAGTCTGTCAGTACCGCCCAGTACCGACAACCCCAGCCTGACCGGCAAACCCCAGCTGAACCGCGTGCAGCGCATTAATTCAGAGCCCCGTCACCGGCCCACACCCAGAAAGGTCTCTCAGCTGTAACGCGTCAGCGGTAACTTGGACTACGTCGCATTTTTTGCAGCCGTTTACTGTAAAATAACTGTAGGTTATGTATTATAATTGGCAATGTTTTCAAATGCAAGGAGGTGCATTTTGGTGGAGGATAGGGAGTGGCATATAAATACATCTTTCAAATCTTACTAATCTTATTAAATTAGTATGAATATGTCAATAGATAAATCAAAAAATGTCAATAAATGTCAAAGTCCAAAGCAAAAATGTAATCTGAAAGTCATTTATTTATTTATTGACACATTTCATGCTTTGTTCATACTATGATTTATAAATAATTAAAATCGTATAACAATTTTTCAATAAGTATGTGTCAATAAATAATCAAGAGGTGTCAGTTAAGTAAATAAATAAATGTTAATAAATCTATCATAGTCTGATACAAAACAATTTAGTTATTTATGTATCGACACATTTCATTAATTTTTATTCACATTTCAGATATTGTGTCGATACATAAATGATGTCAATAAATAGACAAATGTTAATACATCAAAGTCTTTTGCAAAATATTATTTATTTATTTGACACACTTCATTCATGCTTTATTGATTTGTTTAAATTTTATTCATAATATTTTAGAATTGTATTTATTTATCAAATAGGCAATTTAATTTATAAAATAATGTAATTTTTTTTGTTAATACATTGGACTTATTGGACTTTGGACTATGTATTTATTGACACAAATGTCATGATTTTTTTTTTTTTTATTATTGACAAAAGATTTATTTATTATCATATGCCACTCTCAGTTCTCCATACGTTTAGATTTTTTATTTAGCGATTTGTATTCTAAAACCTAAATTAAAGTGAAACGGAATGCTCCCATGATGAATGTTTTCCTTTTTTGTTTGTTGACATTAAGTAGATCATCTTATTTTCATTTTAAAGCTGCATATTTGATGGTTAAGTGACTATTTAGTGGATCAGCTCTTTAGACCCAGTCTAAAGCGCAGCTCAGAATTGTTCTTCACCGATGATCCGGCCATCTCGGCGCAGTCCTTCTGATATGCAGATATGGTTAGAAATGAAATGTATTAGAAAAGCCATGAAGAGATTATGTACGCTTTGAAATGGCATGTAATTTACAGCTAAATCTGAAGATCTGGCAGGTCCATATCCCATTTAGAGTGCTCTGAAACATATTGCTAGCAAGGTATTTTTGATAGAAGTACAAAATCAGTGTTGTACAGCTTTTCTTTCCACACTACAGCAGATTTTTTTTTTTTTTTTTTTTGGTCTTACACAAACCGAGGCGTACAGCTAGACCTGCGTCCCGTTTTAACCGCTTTGTACTTTCTGGAATGGCTAAAAGGTGCTACATATTTCTTAGTGTTTTGTTTTTTTTCTAATGTAGCCTCGTATCTACCGAAACTGCCTGACCGTTTAAATGTGCCAATGTGATGAAATTGTGTGGTCTCCAAGTATTGTGCCAAAGATGCAAACAGTATTAACTTCTTTGTCAGTGAGAGTAGTTAGGAAAGCTAAACTAAAGTTAGCGTGACCGCTAGTGCTCAACAGTGTGCTTCTTAAACCGTGTGCAGAGGCGTAGCTCAAGACTGCATGGGGCATGAGCAGTACAAAGCAATATAACCATTGTAGTTTGCAGAGAGCGATAGCAACAAACATCATCTAGTTCTGATCCCAAATCAGGTTGTGTCACCGCAGTCACTTCCAAACAATACTGGCTAGATCAAATCTGTTTATCTTTCTCCTTTGAATGTTAAATCTGACAGAAATTTCAGTCAGAAAATCAATTTGGGATCTCTAGTTGTAGACGATAAACACAATTTAGGAAATGCTGTGTGGAATTGATGTTCATTTATGTTGTTTAACCTTTAATGTTCTTTTAGTATTTGTTTTCTTCTTTTTTTTACATCGCATTTACTTGTAAAAAAGTATTTTCTCATTTTGTGTATTTTTTATTTATTTTTTTACCATGGACCATACTAACAACATTAAAACATTTGTTTTTCTTGCTAACAAAGCCAATGGGGTCAAGTTTTCAACAAAACAGCTGATTTTAGACATTAACGAATTTTCTTTTCAAAGACAATACCTACCCAATCTCACAGAAAAACGTAACTATATTAGAAAGTGGCGATGTCGTTTGAATTCATAGGATGTGAATCTTATTAAATCATATGTTTTTCGTAAAAAGTGAGCATGAAGGTCCATGCCTGAATATATATTTTTTCGTAAAAAGTAAGCATGAAGGTCCATGCCTGAACATAACTGAGCATAAGCAAATCGTACGAATTCATACCAATTAGCCACCTATTTATCAAAACGTAAATTAGTTACGAATTGCCATGTGAGCGTGTTGCTGCATCCCTTCCTACGAACGAAAACTTTCCGCATATTGATGTTAAATTGAGAGTAACAAACAGCTTTTTCACTGCCAGCTTAAAAGCCCACAGTTCTTTTAATATATATTGGATAATAAATATTTGATAGTCGTTAAAATGCAACTTAAAACACACAACTCGGCTGTCAGTTTACATTATTGATCATGTATAGACAATCTGTACTTGATAAAAATTGTTCTTGGGAAAAATATCCCCAGTGATTTTATTCTATAATTGCATTTTTGTAGATAAATACAAAGTTCAAAGTGCTGTATTTTTTGGCAACCTAAAATATCTGCAGTGTGAAAAATCGAACTACCGTTGGAATGATTATAAAATACTTAAAGATGGGCACCGTAACCGATTCGTTTGTTACCTATTTTATTAACGGCTTTGCAGCTATGTTCTCATATTGGCATGTTATTAGAGTTGCACATTTTTCGGCAATCATGTTTTGTAATTTCAGTAGATTGCCAATGGTCAAGTCGTAGGACTTCAACTCTAGTCACGCCTGTATTTCTGCTGTTCTCTCCTTTCACCTTCCTTTTTATGGATTATACTCTTTCTGTTCAATTTTTTGAACTTGTAAAGTTGTACTTTATATCATACGATGGGATGGAAGTATTCCATATAGCCTGTGTTACAGATTTTGTACAAAAGGTGTTTATATGAAAATGTAACCAGTTCATAGCTTTGAATGTTGCAACTAAAGTTTTTATTTGTAAATGTTGAATATTAACCATCCAACAAATAAAGGTTGATTGATGTAAACTGTGATGTCATAAATAGTATTTTGATGGAAACTTCATTGTTGGGAGTTTCATTGAACTTTAAAGGACCAAAAATGTATACTGCCACATAGTTACATTAAAAACAGTACTGTCATAATAATACCATAGTAATACCATGTTTTGTAGATGCCATTTTTTATATAAGTGATTAAAAACAGCGCTATGGATAGATTCATAGTCTGTGTAAGGGATTGCAATGTGTTTCACATCAATATTTTCAATTATATTAATTCTTATTTATATAATGTTTATGAATATATTTTTAATTATGTAACTTTTCAAATATATCTCTAGTGACAAAAATTCATACATATAAAATACATAATGAAAATGACATGTAACATCTACCTCACAGCCTCATTTTCATCTAATATTAATATGAATGCAATAATGTATTGTATTTTTTTCTGTCCCAAAATTATTTCACATTTCTAAATCAAATATAATTTCTTTCAAATCTCACATACCATTTTTAAAAAAAATCTTAAATAATGCATTATCAATTATAATATGTAAAATAGACTTTTTATTTTGAATAATTATTTTAATTTTATATGCAGGCTATGTATGTATATACACGCATTTTATTTTACATGTTGAATATTTTATGATTGTATAAAAAACAGAAATAATTATACACCTATTTTATTCAAAATTTTTAAATATATCCTTATTGTACTATTATGTAAAATAGAATTTATATACTAGTTTAACATACATATAATGTAAACTAGTCGGCTCAAGCTAATGATATGATTGTGAGTGGGAGGGCTTTAGGACCCGGAAGCAGCGAGCGTGGTGTCGTAGTGAACGGAGCGACGTACAGCACGTACATAAAGACATTAGGTGAGTGTATGGACACGCGTCTGATATCATTGATACTCTGCATTTAGTCCGCATTAGTGCTGAGGGGTTTATGCTTAACTTTTACTTATGTATTATAATTGTATGCACCGTTTCGAAGTTCATCACACGCCCACTGTTTGCCCTTGTTTATAGTAGAGGCATGACCTGTAAATCCAGCGTGGTCGCCATAAACGCTGAACTACAGGGTTTACTGATGTAAGTTAGTTTGAACTGGTGTCGCAGTTTGCAACTTAGTACACCACAAAATGAAACAAGAGAGATGTTGTACACTCGCTAATCTAGTAACTGTGTTAATTTATTTGAAAGAGCTCGGGCTGTGTCTCAAAACATGTCATTCGTATGCGTAGAAAACTTAAACAAGTACAAATATTAGTATACTACACAGAATACTGTATCCCGATGTGCAGTGCACTTTACTGGACCTCCCATGTCCAGAGTCCAAGTTGTTTATCAGGAACCGTTTTAAACCTTTAATTTAAACAGTTGTAAGTCAAGACACTTTTACACAAAATTATATTAAAAATGGGAAATAATATTTTTTATATCCGGAAGGTTAGCTGAACAGCACTTGCTAAATTAAACATGCAATGTAAAAACTTAAAAGTCAAATAAAGGTAGCTATATTTTTATGCACATATACATACGCTTTCTGGCCATAGACATTCAAAACTGGCCTGTGATGGCCAGAAGTGTTGATTGTTCAAAATGTGTTTATGCCAACTAGGTAGACAGCTCATTATGTTTTGAGACACAGCCATTGCTTGTTTGCTGCCCATCACATTCGCTCAGTTAAGATCATATAGATCTCATGTAAAGGTACATGAAGACACTGATATAAAAAGAGGTCATTCTCCCATATGAGTGCTGAATTTAGTTTCTAGGTTAATTAATTAACGAAGTTGCCCTTGCGAAGCTACCCTAATGAATACGATTTTTTTTAATTTCTAATCCGTAACTCGTGAAAACATCACTTTATATTGGCTTTGAGGCTTGAAATGGTTGTGTCCATTAAAGGAATATTAGATTTAGTATATATTAAACAAAACAGATCATATATTATACATTATATAAACTGATGCACTGTGTATAATTTTTTAAAATGAAAACATTAATAAAAATGTATATATACATATATGTATATAGGCCTATACACACACACACACACACAGTTTTTATTATCTTTTTTATTAAAATCTTTAAATAAAATTTAATTTAAATCATTTAATAGAATATTTTATATTTCTGAAACACACACACACACACACATAATCTCAATGACAGGCTATATGGAATATTTTCCATTGTATGACATCTATGACAGGCTATATGGAATATTTTCCATTGTATGACAACTACAAGTGTGTGTGTGTGTGTATATTTATTTATATATGCACACACACACACTTGTAACATTGCCATTTTTCGCAAAATGAAAATATTAATAAAATATTTGTATAAAGTGATTTATATTTGAATTATTATTTTTAATTATTTTTAAATAAAATAATTTAATAGAATCATTTAATAGAATATTTAATATTTTTTTTTAAAAAATCACAAACACACACATATACACAATATAAATTTCTTAACAAAGTGAAAGTGAATTGAAAAATATTAATAAAAATCATAAATTTCTTAACAAAGTGTGTGTTTATTATTTTGTACAAAAGTTTTATGTGAAAATAGTTGTATTTTTTATTTTTAATTAAAAATATGTACAAATGATCTAATTTTAAATATGAAATAACTAAAATATATTAATTGAAAAATAATAATACATTTGCTTGTATGTAGCCTATATGTAGACTGTTTAAAAGCAGCCCTCTGTGTGCGAACCTTTGACTTTTGCATATAAACAGTTTTAAAAGTCTTATCATAGGATATCGTGAGTCAGCCTCGTTCTTTTTTGTGTGCTCGTCTACAGCTGTCTGCAGCACATCATTAATCTCACCGCTGCTGTGATGCAGACTAATGGTCAAGCATTCCAGCTGAAATCATACTTACAGGTGCAGACATTGAGATAATTTAATCAGATTCGGTCTGTCAGCGCCGTGGCGTGAAATGCACAGTTAAAATAGGCCCATACATCAAGGAAACCGAAAATTGCCTCGTCGAGAGTAGAAATCTGTCATTGCGGTTTCAAATTACCCTTAAAGCAGCAAGTTCACTAAGCATTTTTGGACACATTTGATGACTGGTGCAATTAAAATGGTTACGCTCAGGTATGCATAAACAAAGCTACCAGGCTACAGTTTTACATTATGCAGGTGGCATATTTGACAGTACTACTCGCAGGATAAATGGGTTAGAAGTTATAAACGCGAAGCATATGATAAATCGATTCTGCTGGCATGAGACCACCATGCACCGTTCCGCAGCTGTGTGCAATGGTCACCTAATATTACCCAGACATTTGCTTTCAACTTTAGAAACACATCTTTAATTGGACTCAGCTACAAAAAATCCATCTATGTTGCACACCTGCTGTGCCAACCTTGGTTTTTATCGCTCATGGTTTTATTTCTGTCCGTAGCACATGGAAAATGGTGGAAAATGTTCTCGACTCGGAATCTGAAAGCAGCCTTTGATGAAAAATGAACTCAGTGCTTTCTTTTGATCTCTGCGCACCAGTCCTAGATTTTCCCATCTGCCCGTTTTTAAGAATAAACTATTAGATGCTCCACTTTACACACCTTTGAGATCCTTGTGGCATGTGCCAACCTCTCCGTATGTAGCTGGTGAAAATATAGGATTGTGGCTCAGTGGAGGGACAAGCAAAAAGGGACATCTTTGGGAAAAAGGCCGTTGTGTGTTGTGTGGCACCAGCATGATTGGCAGTCTCTCACTGTATGTGCTGCTGAGGGATTATTGTTAGAGGAACCTGACAGCTGGCACTTGGCAGATCTGCCCAGAACACCATGGATAATTTAGCCGCTCGTTGTCATAATAGTTCATTAGTCACACTCTTGTGTGAGATGCAGCTAAGCGAATGAATACTTAACACTACAAGAAGTTTCAGAGCAGGGTAAGACACACGAGAGATGAATCTGCTAGATGAAGATGACGTGAAATCAAAATGTACCCTGTTTGCTTTCTTAATAGATGTTTGAATTCAGTGCTTGCAAGGTCCTCCAGAGAAAAAAAGAAAATTGTGATTAATTAAAATTCAATAACCTTTGACATATATATACAATACCATAAAAAAAAGTTTATCTGAAGGAAAATAATTCATATTCAGCAGGAACACATTCAGTTGATCAAAAGTGACAGTAAAGACTTTGTTACATTTATTGTTTTTATTTTTATTTTATTTTGTATGTAATTTGTTACAAAAGATTTCCAGATAAATTGTGTTCTTTTAAACTTTCTGTTTATTAGAGGCGCCTTTAAAAAAGTTTTTATAAAAATATAAAGCATCATAAACTTTATAAACTGTTTTCATCAGGGTCAATAATAAAAAATGTTTCATGAGCAACAGCAAATCAGCATATTAGAATAATTTCTGAAGGATCACGGGATACTGAAGACTGGAGTAATGATGCTGAAAATTTAGCCTTTTCATCACAGGAAGAAATGACATTTTAAAATATATCCTAAAAGAAAACGCTTATTTTAAATTTTAAAAATATTTCACAATATTACAGTTTTACTGTATTTTTAATCAAATTTTTCAAGAACTTCAAAAACGCTTATAGTTTCCGAACATTTGAACAGTATTCTATATGTCAAAAGCTATAATTTTTTTTTTCATCTAATAATAATTATTATTCATAGTTATCAATAAAATACTTTAGAAGTTTTGGGCATTTATTGACGATATTAATTAATTTAGCTTTAGAAATGTATTATTGAGTCTGTACATAAACAGTCAGTGATCTTTGTGTAGCTAGTCAAACACATCCTCCACAATTTTATGTTTCTTCCACAGGTGTTGATAGACTATGTAGAAGTGTTGTAATTTTTATGTACTTTTTTAGAATTGCGATTTTACTTCCCATAATTATGACTAACTCTCACAACGTAATTCTTTTATGCTTCATCAAGCAATTATTTTTTTTTAGTACTGCCCACTTTTGACTTTGGATTATGTCTCATAACAGAAGTAAAGTGCTTTGCAAATGCTGTTTTGTGCAGAATAATCAGTGTTTGTATTATATTGATAGTGTTGCCTCGGGTAGCCTACATACACAGCAGAGAGTCAGGAAGGTGTCTCTTTGCGACAACAAAAGAGGTTTTTGTAATTTTCCCTGCTTGAGCCATATCTGGCTCACAGCAGTGCAACCCTGACAAATCCTGCACTGCGTTATGATTCGCTCAGCACTTTTTTTTTTACCCTACATCTCCCAGATCCTCCACTAAGTTTTTTTAGTCTCTGATTTTTGAGCCTCTTGAATGGTCTCCTGTGTGCAAATGGCTTCAAGACTTTCTTCAAATGCTTACCAGTAATTCTGTGAGGTTGCTTCTGGATGCCTTGACTTGAGGCTTTTTTGGGAAAGTGGTACAAGCTGTTCCTCATCTTTTTGTTACTGTGGTGAACTCTGTAAAATGAATGAGAAGCATAATTGCACAACGTGTACCTCCAAATAAAGCATCACACTAGCAATTAATGCTATTAGAGCGAGCGTGCTCTTGTCAGATTCAATTTCAATGCCTCAGTGGGTTTTCTGCCCTAATGCGCTGGGTGTACAGAGTTTTGTCATTGCGAATATGGTCCACAGATGGCTGCAGATAGGTGCAATTACTAAATTCGTCATTAAATTGGCTGCTTTATGAGTGTGTTGTTCTTTTTGACCTCACTAGTGCCCTGCAATTTGATTCAAAACAAGGTCGGTTCATGTTTGGAGGCATATGGTTAAGCTTACTTAAGATATATTTGTTCTCTTTGTGAGTTTAGATCTTCCAACATATCCTTGAAACATGTCTTTTTCCTCTGGAGAGACTACTTCTCAATACTTAAACAACAAAGACATCCGTATTTTGTTGAATGTTTGAATTATTTCTTCATTAGATGTTACCAGACCAGAGAAAGATGTCTAAATTGCCTGGCTGAACTCTTTGAACAAGCTAAGGTCATTTTTCTTTTCATTCTCTCTCTTCAGACGATGGCGCAGACGGGCTTTGGGCGAAGATACTTCAAAGCTTTTGTTAGTGGCTTCTTTGTAGCCGTCCCCGTGACAGTGACTGTTTTAGACCGTCTTGCCTATGTGGCACGCGTGGAAGGTGCCTCGATGCAGGTGGGATGTCCTTTATACACTTTATCAAACTTGGTAATGTTGTTTTGATTAATCTGGTTTAGTCTAGTTTTGCTGAAAGATAACAAAGATGTGCATTTTTCTTCAAACAATAAGTCGGAGCTGTGGTGCATTGGTTCTCGCATATTTTAGGCACGTTAAGCCATGGTGCTCATATGGGTAATGCAGGTTTGAGTCAACCTTTTTTTCTTTTCTTTATTCGGAGCTGTGGTCATTTTTTGTTTTGTTTATTTCTGTTTTTTTATTTACTTTTTATGTATTGTGGTTTCAAATTTAAAACAAAAATAGCATTGTCATTCAATCTTTTGGAAATTCAATTTATATCTTGATATGTAAAATATGTCTATTTATGTTTTTAATTTTTAATTTGAGTTTTTCAATTTACTGAAAGACACGGCAATATTTAAACATTTTGATTTAAAATAAAGCAGAATAATAATACTTGTGTATTTAAAAAATAATTTTAATATTTGTAAATATTTTATGATGGATGTTATGTTGTAATTTAAGTGATATTTAAGAGTTGATTTAAGAATTGATTCATTGAGACAGACAGCTTGAACTACAGTTATTAAAGATTTTTATTTTTTTTATTGTTAAGTGTTGTGAAACTACAATCATACAATCTCTGATGATATGCTGGGCAACTTTTTGAGCAATGTTGCCGTGCAACTTTGTTTAATTTTGCCGTCAGCGGGCAACCAGGTGAGGCACAGGGCACACGACAGATCTAAAGTATCTAGACAGAAATTTGTTTCTCATTCTCAGTGGGAAAGTGCCCAAGCAACACTGCTAAAAAAAAAATTGCCCAAAAAGTTGCCCTGTGTATCATCAGCCTAATTAAAGTCCATATTTGTTTTTTTACAGATGTTTTGCCTGTATTTTGAACTTTACACTGCATTGCGTTGTGTCTTAGAGTTAGCGGACAGGTCCATAAACTTAATGGATACTGTCCCACTAATGAGCTGCCAGTGCTTTTTCTGTTATTTTACAGATTTAATTCTTACAGTGTAGTTTAATGGCAGTTTAGTAAACTTAATAGTAAATACAAAACACCTTAAAATCACCATATTCACAATGTTGCTTGATTTTTGTATTACCGTCAAAATAAATGCAAATTATTTATACTTCTATTTAAACATTAATAACCTTTTACTTATTTTAGGACTTTGCATCAATCCAAATTTGCTAAGCATTGCACTAATAGCGCTAAGACCGTGATGAAAGACACCTCCAATAATAATGAGAGAAAAGCGTCTGAATAAACCAAACGCCAAACAGAAGTAATGGTTCATTATGTACCTAATGAACACTAACTAACCAAAACGGTGTTGTTGTTTTCTTTTCAGAGTCCAGTTTTCTGACTGGGCTTATAGTGTTATATATTTGCTAATGGCTTTTCCCGGTACATCCACGGCCTTTGAATCCAAATAAGTCACTCCATGGACAATGCTGAAAGCTGACGCCAATGCAGAATGAGAAAATGTGTCTGAATAAAAAGATAGAGCGCCCAGCTGTGACAGATAAATTCTCTAGGCGGGAACGCTCGTTGGGATATTTATTTTAGAAGGACAGATAAGAGATATTTCTGTCAATTATCCCAGCAAGCGTGAAATGGCTCATCGAGATCTCCCTTAATGATTCATTGGAGGCCTGTGTATCAAGTCAGTCGACAACTTGCATGCTTGAGAAGGTTCGTCACACTCAAGTTGTTTGATATACCACCACAAAAGAGTTAAGAGGAAAACAAATAGTCTTAAAAAATTCTATTTCGAAGTTAACTTGTATGACGTTATTTTTACCCTTAGGATGTCGTCAGTCGAAAGGCTGAATGAAGAACAGAGGCTCTCTTCCAGAGCAAAATTAAAGCAAAGTTGCTGAGTTTATTCTTAGAGTTGGCTTAGTAGTTTGGGAAGTTTGTGTGGTATGGAGGATTAAAGCAATAAATCACAGACCAAAAAGAAAAGTCGTCTCTAACTTTTCCAGAGTCTAGAATTTATGAAGCATGTTGACTCATGTGGTTTGAATCTTTCCCAGCCGTCCTTAAACCCAGATGGAGGGTCGTCACCTGATGTTGTGCTGCTCAACCGCTGGAGTGTGAGGAACTACCAAGTACACCGAGGGGACATTGTGTCAGTTCTGTGAGTAGCCGCTTTTAAGTCGTATTTTGTGCTATGTGACCTTACGCTGTGGGCAGAGCCACAACACTCTAGAAACCAAGTGACTGAAAAAAACACTTTTTTTGTGTGTTTTATTGTATTGTGTGCAGTTGTGGTGTGGTGTAAAGTAGAGATGCTGTACAGTTAGGGATGCACAATATATCGGTTAACAGGCAATATTAGAGATCTTTTGAATTTATTGGTATCAATGATGTGGCCATCTTCTAATATCACTTAAAGTCTTTAAGTATAGACATATTTAAAAACACTAATAATTTAATAGCATTGGAAAATGTAATGTTTAGCATGTCTCAAAATAAATATCCATTTATCATAATGTACATGATAACATTGTGATGCCAAAAATCACTTGTAGTATTTAAAATGACTGATTTTAGTTTACATTTATTTAGATAAAATAGCTTATAGTTTTTAAAATGGGTCATTTAACGGTTATTGTCCATGGCAGTAATTATCGGCTTATCAAAATTGGCTTGAATTTTAATATTGGAGCATGTTTAAGTATATGTTGATTATTGATTAATTAGCGATTTTGTAATTTAATTAGAATCTTTCAATTATTTCGATCTTTACATGTGATTCTTAATCTTCACCTTTAATGATGTTAAAAATTTAATAACGCAGTTAAATTTAATGTTTACCAAATCTCAAAATTAATTTATCTATTGTTCATATTGCACAATATAATATTGTATATTTATATGTATATTTGACTTTGTTATTAAAAATTTAATAAAAATGTTGACTATAATCTTCAGTTCAATTTTTATGCCACTTATTGGTTTTCGGCTGCAACACCAAAATTATTATTCTTATTTTGTTGACTGAAATTGATGCAGTTCTAGCATAAATCTTAATTTTTGCACCTCAGCTCTGGCGAAATCCTATAAAATGGTCTAAAATGTCTGAAAAGTCAGTCTATTAGTTGAAATTTGACCGATATTATGTTTTTGTGACAGACCGATATGTTGATGTCAAACGGTTGAGCCTGTAGACCTCTGCTGTTTCACGGGTGTCATACCCGTCCTCGCATTCACTCATGTTTTCAAATCTTTGATGAAAAATAGCCACTCAGAAAATTGCCACTTAGATAATCTCCATCCAGATAAAGACATCTGTAGCACTCAGAATTGCTAATTGGACCATTTTGGTCCCTCTCTAATCTGCCACAGATCTCCTTGACCTTAAACCCAGCTGCTCTGAGTACACTAACTCAAGAGGAATCCTCCTCGGGATAATGAGCCCACTACTGTCATTGCAAGTAATTGGTATGGACGCAATCGTCTGATATACTATAATGTGGTGCTCAACACCAAAGGCCTTTTGACACAGGCCCTGTGGAGGCAATCATCTAAAATCTAGTTAGGTAACTTCTGTTCACTTTTACGGTATGGTCTGTATTTTGAAGCACCAGGGGGAAAGAAAGCATTTATTTCATCCAACTCCTCGATCAAACACTCACCCTGCTGTGTTCTTTGGCTTTGTATGTTTGATAGACCAGTAGATGGGCTCAGCGCCGTTAGCTGTTCAAATGAGGTTTTGATACTGTGATTGTAATGCTGCCACAGGATGTTTATCACATTTAAAACATTACTCTGTTGGCCTGTATCCTGAGCAGAGAGTTTAACATGAATTAATGAAGTAGAAACCTTCAAACAAGCCATTATCAGTTACTAAATTATTCGGTTTAAAGCATCTTACCTTTTTCTGTCATTTTTATTGCCACTAGCAGTACTGAATGAAACAAAAATAATAACTGTTCTCAAGAAGGTTTTTAGAGCACTGCCTCTGTCTGTCATTGGTCAAACAAACTGATGACTCCTCCCCCAAACTCACATCATTGGCTGAGCCACTGTTGCTATGCCAGGCTGGGCAGAATTCTCAAACAAACAGAGTAGTGTTTTCAAAACACCTTGAAGTTGTAGTGTCTTATTTATCATTTTTAATCTGGAATAGCATTAAGTTTTTTTTTTTTTTTTTTTTTTTTTTTTTTTTTACAGAAAAAGTACACATTTCAGCTTTAAATTGATATACTGTTTATTTAGTTATATAAATCCTTGAATTGGGAACAATGTTGAGAGCGTGGCAAGGCAGATTCACTCTATCATTACCCAAAGATGGCACTCTTCCCCTGCTGGGAATCGACTGCGCTGGGAACATGATGTTCATCCTTTGTTAAACTATTCTGAGGGGGAACGCTACAGTAGCAATGCATGCTAACACTCCTGACTTTGATTGTTTAAGGCTTATTCAAGGCCCATATAACATTAGGCTTTTATACACTTTGTAATGGAATGTGATGTATTGCCAAGGGAAATCCTAGTGTTTTGGATGAGCTAGTAAATGAAGCTTGTATCCATTATTATTGTTATTAATAATATTAATATTTAATTGTATCTATATTTTAATAGTGACCTTGCGTGTCAAGCCAAAAAACAAACAAACATAAAAGTAGTTTTTCACATATCTATATTTCATGTGAAGTCCCGTTGTGAGGTTCTTATAGTTATACAAGTAAAATTAGGTCATTATTCAATTAAAAGGTTGAATTATGTAAAAACCAGTGTGATTTTAGCCTTCAGAAGTCATTTTTAGACTTCTTTTATGATACTTCTGTTGTGTCTTTTTGTTGTTCTATAAAAAAAAATCAAAATTCTTCTTTTGTGTTTCACAAAAATGAGTGAGCTATTCCTTTTTACGTTTTTATATTTCTTAACCATGTTTAAACATATGTAGATCACATGACCATGTGAATTGGCACAAAACAGTCTAAATCAAATTAGGAATCAAATCAGACATTTCTGCGTGCAGTTCAATCTGAATGTTTTTATGCAGTTGCAAGAGTTTTGTTTTCCTCTGGCTGTGTGGATCAAAAGCAGATATAATTGGATCTCATTTCAAACGTTGTCTAAGGAGATCTCTGAGCCCACAGAGTAATATATCTTATTTAGAGAACATTCCTCATCTTCAGACAGCAGTCGATGGGGACGAGGCTCTGTCAGGGTGTTTTATGCACACAGAAAACATTTTGTCATGCTTTCAGTGTAAACAGGGACAAACTTGACGATTTTATGAATTGACATTTAGAGCAATCTGAAAACTAGTCCTTCACAGGATTATTTGGTCAAAAGTCAGGTCTGTGCATCTGTGACTAAGAGGAAACGGCGGCGCAAAATTTAGAGTGCCTAAACCTTTTGTCCTTTTGAAAATTTCCAAACATTTTACAAATAACCACAGGTCGCAAAGGAAGCGTAGGAAATACAAATAGTTGTTCTGACTGGAAGCATTGATAGAGGACAAAAAGAGCAGATAAATGTCCATTGATTTACAGCATGCCTGTCAATTTTCCCACTCTTTTCCGAGCCGCTTTGAAGTGTGCTGGGCAGAAAATGGGATTTTATTGGAACTGGATTGGGTTATGAGAGTAATTAGCCCTCTACATGGAAACCAGTTCAGCTCAGGCATCCTCGGAGAGTTTTCGTGGAGCCCGACCCGCATTCGGGAAATTTGGCATTCAGCTCAGGGTTTGAGGTGAACCGAGCCTTCTGTGCTTTTAGTAGCAGCAACCTGACAACCTGCTTGGTTGTTAATGTGGTGGACAGAAAGACATGGTGGCAAACTCAATGTAGGTGGGTCATGTTGGTGGGTCTCTTTAGTCTAGAAACCGGTTGTGTGTTTTTTTGGGGGGGGTTTTTTAGGTTAAAAAAAAAAATAATTGCATGTGAAAACCTTCTGAAACCTATAGGAAAGGACTTTGAGGAAGGTCAGGAGCCAGTGTGAGGGAGGTTTGGGCCAGTTAACAGAACTGCCACACACTAAATCTGACCAGTCTTGCATATATCCTTGTGTAATTACATTGTAGTTTTAAAATATGACACAAAAATTAATTTTATTATATTATAATTATTATTATTATTAATAACCATGGGTTTGATAAAATACCAATGCAAAAATATTTAATTAGCACAGAAAAGTTATCATGGGTACTAATAATATATAATATATCATGCTTTATTAATAGTAATAATACAATTATTAATAATGTTATTAACAATAACAAAAAGAAGAAAAACTGTAACAATTGTACAAGTGTTGAAATTATCTTTCTGTAAATGCTACCTCTTTTTAAATTGAATAATAATTAATAATAATAATAATTATTATTTATTATTATTATTGTTGTTGTTAATAAAAATTGGACAAATTGTACAAGTGTTGAAATTATCATTGTGTAAACACATTTATGCTATCTCTTTGGCAATTGAATTATAAATAATAATTATAATTAATGCTGTTACTATTCATGTATTAATGGTAAAATAATTTTAGTAACAACCTATTATAGCAATTTAAACTTTTATATCAATAAACTTTAATGTTAATGAAACCTTATGTTTTGATGATAATAGTAGTAGTAATAATAATACTAATAATTAAAATTTTTTATTATAATTTACATTTAAAATTTTTGCTTTGTTTTGTCCAGTTTAACCAGCAAAAAACAAAAAATCAAGATTATTACCATTACCCCCCTCCCCCCCATACCCCCCCCCCCCCTACCCCCCCCCCCCCCCCCAGATAATACCTGTTTTCCTGAACAGTATCGGAAATGTGGCTTATGGCGCTATAAGCTATATTACATTTATAGATAACATGATTTTGTCCTGCTTTAGATCCTGATGGCCACTTTACAAGCCATGCTGTATTGTACTCAGCATGAGGCTTAATATCATTCTTGTGTCAGCCCTTGATTTTTGTGGCATAAAGATTGGTATCATTTATTGCCCTCCGTTTTTTTGATGCCTTAACTCATCATTGCTTCAACGGAGACGTTATCTGTGAGGCTATCTGTGCCATTAAATCAGATGATAACTGTCACATCAGAGCGGTTAGAAATGAACGTTTCAAGGAAATTTAAACAGTTACAGTTCCTTTAAATAACGTGAAACTACTTTCCTTTGCAGTTAGATCTTATAAATATTTAAAACGTGGATCATCGTTATTGTAATTTTTCTCCTTTTAGTCTGAACCGCAAGATGAACCTTCCCCTTTTGGCCAGAAAATGAAATTATCAGTGGAGGAATCGCTCACAGATGTTTAATTTGCAGAAGCTGGAGGCAAGCGCTCTCTGTTCATCCAGGGAACTCTGAAACTCATTTTCTCCTCCGAACAGCTTCACCAATTAAATCGGAGGTCAAGCGTCCATCATCCTTAGCAGGAAAAGCTTTGGCTGCACTTGTAAAAGATGATTTATTCCATTTGTTAGTTGTGCGTGCCGGATTTGGTGGTTCTCTTTGTTTGTTGAATCTGCAATGCATGCAGAGAATATGAAAAAATAGAAATCAAGGAATGCGAGTATAGCAGCGATTTAGAAGCAAACACTGATGCTCTTCCAAGTTCACTTAGCTGGAAGCATTTGTGTCCAATGTGCCTTGAGCACTTTCTGAGCCTTAATCTCTGTCAGTGTAGAAAGAAACAGCTTTTATCTCTTCTATTTATTTATTGCATCACACTGTTTTTAAAATATTTCATTTGATTTAGTTTAATTTTATAATTCCTTGAGAAGTATATTATTTATTTGTTTTTAATGTTTATCTGAATGTAGCAGATGGGAAATTAATCTTACAGATGTCAAGGGGTATAGAAACATATTATATATACTTATATATATTATATATATATATATTATATATATATATATATATATATATATATCTATATATATATATATATATATTAAAATATTTCATTTGATTTAGTTTAATTTTATAATTCCTTGAGAAGTATATTATTTATATAAAAATCAAATGTAATGATAATGTAAAATATATTTTTTTTATTTTATTGTATTTTTTTTATTTTATTTGAGTCTAAATCAACCCAGTGTTTTAATTTGACTGTTTTTTTTTGAGTAATTATCTAAAGCACGTGTTGCTGTGGAGACGGTCTACCTCTGCAGCTGTTTTTACATCTTAGAGCTTCTCTTAACAATACAGAGACTTCTGCAGTGCCCTATTTAATGTGATTTATTATATAATTTTTAATCTCAAACGAAAACTACATTAGCCACACTCATGTAAATATATCTATAGTTGCAAACATAGCTGTTAGTGGTCTGTCATCATGCCTTGTGAATATTTAGTCTGTGATTGGAGCAGATATCTCTTTCTGGACAAACATCAAAGAGGCTTCCCTGGCACTTACCGCCAATAGGATGCCTCCTCTAAAATGAATTAGCACTGGCATTGTACGTTCCCCTCGTCTCCTGCATGAACTGTGCTCTGCCCACATCAGTGGGAGATGTTAGTCCCTTGACATATTCAGGACATAATAAAGCTGGAAGATCTGGATGTAGCAGATGGGAAATTTGTCTTAAAAGATGTCAAGGGGTAGCTTACTTATTCTTAATACCTTTTTCTCTCTGTTTCCTTTGATACATATATATTACATTACATTTAAGTTATTATATTATTATATATTACATATACTATTTTTGAAAAAATATTTTAAATTTGTGTTTTATTATATTGTATTATATTGTATACTATACAAAATTAGTTTTTAAAAATTTGTTTAATTTAGAAATATAATATCAGTACAGTAAAAATATTCCTATTTAGATTTTTTCTTTATTTTGAAATGTTTATTATCTAATATACTTTTATTAGTTTTTACTAATGAAAGTTAGATTAAAATGTATTTGAGTGTCATTTTAATTAAAAAAAAATTTTTTTTTATTGTTTTTTTTTTTATATAATTTTTTTAATTTTTTAGTTTTTTTTTTTTTTTTGATATTTTTTTTTTGTTTAATGTTTATTTTTAAATTAGAATTTAATAATTAAAGTTAGAATAAAATGTAACTGAATATAATTTTAAATAAAAAATTTAAATACTATTTACTTATTATATAGATTGAAAATGTTTTTTATTCTGTTTAGTATTTTGTCTTTATTTTGATATTTAAGTTTGAATTCATATTTATATTAAACTTTTAAATTTAAATGTATTTTTAATTAATAATTTAAATAAAACAGTTCAGATTTATGTAGATTGAAGATTTTTTTATTTTATTTAGAAATTTCATTAAAATTTAAATTATCAAAAAATAATTAAATAAATTAAAACTTTTTTTTCCTTTTTTATATTTTAATATGATTTAATATTTATTCTCACTAGATTTGTAATCAGAATTGGATTACAAAATCAAATTTAATTAAAATGTAATTGAATGTATTAACTAATATATTAAATTCAATTATACTTGGAAAAAAAATATTCTATTTAGGTTTATTTTATTTTATTGAATCATTATTCTTATTAGATTTTTAATAATCCAATTTGGATTAAAATGTAATTGAATGTACAGTATTTGAATCTAAATTGAATTTAATTGTAAAAAAATTTGAATAGCTATTGAAAACATTTTTTAAGCTGTAGAAGATCCTAGGTTATTTTAAGATTTGTTCTGCTTTATAATGTTTTCACCTCTTTGTTATTCTATAGTTTGCATATCAAAGCTGGGGTGAAAAAAGCAGCAAAGTCATTGCTCCTGGTGAAAGTGTGTGTGGAATTGCACGAGTCACGTTTGCTTCGGAGCACAAACAGCTGTGTCATCACAATGCAGCGCAGCCACCACCATGGCAGCAACATATTTCTGTCCCTCAGCAGTTGGAGAAGACTCATTACAGTCAGGTCACAGCCATTCACTCCGCTCCAGCCGTTTGCGCTCCTCTGCTCACCTACTGTTCACTTTATTATCAGTATCAGGAGTGTTACAATTCATTTCCCCAATGGCGGCTGGTATTAAATTCCCTGTCACACTCGGGAGGTCAGCGCTTCAGAGGAGCCATGCTAATGAGCGCCAGGGAGCCGGGTGCCGGCCGTGGCAGATTAAGACAATGTGTCAACATGCTAAGCTTCTAATAAGAAAGATATTCTTTAGGGGAATTACCAGCTGCTCTTAGACGGCCACAATAGAGGTTAAGGCCGAGAGATAGCGGGGATTTTAATGAATTCCCGAATTCATTTCCGTGCTTTTCAGACCTTTTGGTTTGGAAAATTTGGGACGTTTAGAGACTATTCATATTTTCACAAGCTCTGAGATTAATACGAAGGAAGAAGAACAGGGCTCGACAGTAAGTCTGGTGGGATGGTGCTGTCCAGTGTGACACAATGTGACACTTGTCCTATCTCACAATCAGTGATCACACAAATCAGTGATTTTTTTTTAAAATATTTATTTTCAGCATTTCAAACTTTATTAGTAAAGAGCAGTGTAGATTTGACAGAAAGAGAAGTGGGAGAGAGATGGGTGGCGGGATCGGGAAAGGTCCTCAAGTTGGGATTCGTTCTGAGGTCGGGTGTAATGTAATGGTGATTTGATTTAGTTTAGTTTAAAGATGAATGAGAGATGGCTTTCTTTATAAAAATGACTGGGGAGGAAGGAAGGAGAAACAGTCAGTCAGTTACTGTAAATACTTTTCAATCCAAAAATTAATATCTACAAAAGATTTACTGTAGTAACACTAAACCTACCCAATTAATACGTTATTATTAAACAATCATTAGGCAGTTAATTTCCACGTAATTTAATTAGTTTTTCTCAACATTTTATTGAAAGTTTTTTTCTCGAAATTTAACAACTTTTTTTCTTGTAATTTAACAAGTTTATTCTCAATATTTTTTTTACTTCAACTTTTTTTCTTGAAATTTAATGCGTTTTTTCTCAACATTTTCAACTTTTTTTCTTGAAATTGAACGTATTTTTTTCTCAAAATGTTATGTTTTTTTCTCGTAATTTAATGTTTTTATTCTCAATATTTAATTTAGACTATTTTGTCGTAATATAAGTTTGTTATTTGAAATTTAATGACTTTTTTTCAAAGCATTTAAAATATTTGTAAAAATTTTATCTCTCTCTTTCTCTCTTTTTTTAATTAATTTATTTATTTTTTTGGCTGTGTGGACAGTGAAAATAGTGATAGGCTATGGGTATAAAATTACTACAAGTAAAAATGACTACATCTCAGAAGTCCAGCCATTAAGTGCTTGTTACTGAGTCTTTCTTGTGCATCAGCAGACTTTCTATCTGTGTGAGTTTGCACCATCTTCTTCTGTCATTACCTCACACCTATCTCAGAAAAAAAGAAAGAAAAAAAACTCCCTATCCAGAGACTTGGATAAAGATTGATGTTTCTTTTACTCCCAAAGACATTTTCTCTGCACTAAAATATAGCTTAGAGCCTTTTTTTCCAATCCTAACCTGTCTAAAAAGACCGTGTGTACGAGAGAGAAATGAACTATACAACTCTCATGCCGTCTTAAGAATGCAGAATGCTCTCCTGCCGCCTAGACCCAGATATTTATAAAGCGTTATTAGCCAACACACATCTGTGGGCTCTGGATTTCATTATGACTATAGGTGGTCTCTGCTTAGGGCTAATGCCAGTGGCAGGAGTCATTTCTTGGTGCCAGTGATTCTCCATGCTAAAGACGTGTGGTGTCAGCGGCTAGCGGCGCTTCTGCTGTTGTTTGCAGTGCTAAAGAGATCCCCATGGAAACAAATGAAGCCACAGAATCCACCTGCTCCATTATGCAATCATGACCGCAATCCAATCCACAAGTGGTGCTGAACGTTTAGCCAACTTGCCATCCTAATTTGGATGCCTGAAGCAGTGACAATGGCCCTCCAGGTAGAGTTAACCCATTTCCATATTTAGCTCAAGCCTGGGAGGAGAGGCAAAATTTGGAAAGCTAAATGAGGGATCATGCATTTTAGCAGACATGATGGTTTCCATCATCATCCTTATGACAGTAGGGTCCAAAAATGTCTTGTGCAGATGCCATATAAACAAATACTTTTTTCTGTTCATTGACATACAGTGCTCAAAAAAATTAAAGGAACACTTTGAAAACACATCAGATCTCAATGGGCAAAACTATCATGCTGGAAATCTATACAGATACGGACTGGGTAATGTGTTAGGAGCAAAAGGATGCCACATCGTTTGATGGAAATGAAAATTATCAACCTATAGAGGGCTGAATTCAAAGACACCCCGACAATCAAAGTGAAAAAATTATCCAGCAGCCTTTTGCTGAAATTTCATTGCAGCAACTTAAAATGGTACTCAGTAGTTTGTATGGCCCCACGTGCTTATATGCATGCCTGACAACATCGGGGCATGCTCCTAATGAGACGACGATTGGTGTCCTGGGTTATTTCCTCACAGATCTGGACCAGGGCACCATTAGCTTCTGGACAGTCTGAGGTGTAACCTGGCGGCGTCGGATGGACCGAAACATAATGTCCCAGAGGTGTTATTTTGGATTTAGGTTAGGCGAACATGGGGGCCATTCAGTGATCAATTCCTTCATCCTACAGGAACTGCCTGCATACTCTCACCACATGAGACCAGGAGTTGCCATCGTCTAGCCTCTAGAGGTCTGTGCGTTCCTCCATGGATATGCCTCCCCAGAGCATCACTGACCCACCACCAAAACGGTCATGCCTATCAATGCAGCATAATGTTCTCCACAGCTTCTCCAGACCCTTTCACGTCTGTCACATGGGATCAGGGTAAACCTGCTCTCATCTGTGTTAAGCACTGGGTGCCAGTGGCAGACCTGCCAATTCTGGTGTTCAGTGGGAAATGCCAGTCAAGCTCCACGTTGCCGGGCAGTGAGCATCTAGAGGATGTCGGGCCCTCAGGCCACCCTCATGAAGTCTATTTCTGTTTGTTTGGTCAGAGACATTCACCCCAGTGGCCTGCTGGAGGTCATTTTGAAGGGCTCTGCCAGTGCTCATCCTGTTCCTCCTTGCACACAAAGGAGCAGATACAGGTCCTGCTGATGGGTTAAAGGACCTTCTACTGCCCTGTCCAGCTCTCCTAGAGTAACTGCCTGTCTCCTGGAATCTCCTACATGCTCTTGAGACTGTGCTGCGAGACACAGCAAACCCTCTGGCAATGGCACATATCGATGTGCCATCCTGGAGGAATTGGGCTTCCTGTGCCACCTCTGTAGGGTCCAGGTATCGCCTCATGCTACCAGTACTGACACTGACCCTATCCAAATGCAAAACTAGTGAAAAACAGTCAGAAAAGATGAGTAAGGGAAAAAAATGTCAGTGGCCTCCACCTGTAAAACTATTCATGTTTTGGGGGTCATCTCATTGCCCATCTAGTGCACCTGATGTTCATTTCATTTAACACCAAAGCTGCTGAAACTAATTAACAACCCCCTCTGCTACTTAACTGACAGGGCTGCGTTTCCCAAAAGCTTCGTAAGCCTAAGTAAAAAATAGTAAATATCATCATGTCATCCAGTTTTTTTTTACCCTAATAAAAGTTATAGGAGCATTGAATAGTTAATAAAGAAACTTAATTCTCATGCTCATTATATTAGTGTTAACCACGCTTATGCTAACGATTAACTACTCTAATATTAGCGTTCATTTCAATCCGAGACTCAAATTAAAATATTTCATAGTATTCATAACAGAAGTGGTGTTTCCCACAGCGGCATATGCAGATTCATTCTCTGCCAGCAGGAGGTGCTTGTAGAGAGCGAGAGAGAGGTTTCCCCGGTAACGGCTAGATCTGTGTATGGGAAACACTGTGATACTCACCTGCTTAAACTCTATAATTTGATCTGGGAGTCTGTCTTTAAAGTGTTTTGTTAGTTTGGTGTGTTTCCTCCTTTTGAGGTCGCCTCATCTCATTGCTTTTATGAAGAGAGCGCATCTGCGCACCTTTGGATAGCGCACCAAGAACTGGGTTAAAAAAACCACCGGCGCACCACCGGAACTTAAAAAAAAAAACTGGTACTGTAACATTTTCGTTTTTTTAGTACCGACTTGGTACCGAAGTACCGGCTCTTTTGACAACACTAGTGCAGTGTTAAAGCATGGCTACGTGTGATTGCTTTAAGTGCATTTTTGGGAAACGCACGTGAAACAATAATAAACGATCGTAAAATGACTCGTAGATTAAAAAGTGTTCCTTAAATTTTTTTGAGCAATGTATATTATATATAATCTACTTTATTATTATATTATATTATATTATATTATATTATATTATATTATATTATATTATATTATATTATATTATATTATTATTTAAATATTTAATATTTTAATTTTAGATTTATAATATTATATCATATATTTTGTGTAAAGTTTAAACAAATAGATATATGTATTACAAACATAACTTACATATATTATATTATATAACATTATATTATATTATATTATTTAATATTTGTTTTTAATTTAAATTAAATTGTATTTTATATTCATTTTTTATTATATTGTATAATATTTTATATGTGTAAGTTATATTTGTATTCTGTATAAAATGAAATAAATTATATTATATTATATTATTACATTTATTTCACATTTGTTTATTTTAATCAAAAATAAAATGTATTTTATATTTATTTATTTATTATATTGTATTATATATTATATTTAAAAATTAACAAATATTTATATATTCAATTTATAGATAATATAAATGTAACTCAAATGTAATGTCACATTTAATAATTTATATATAATATAATTTCATTTTTTATATTTAACCTTTATAGTTTTTTTATATATTATAATATATTATATTATATTATATTATATTATATTATATTATATTATATTATATTATATTATATTATATTATATTATGTTCTATTATATTATATTATATTTAAATCTTGAGTTCATTATCTAATTTAAACCTGAAAGTGACTATAGATTTTTAGAATTTTATATATTTTTTAACTTAATAAAATTATTAAAAAAATTTCAAATTAATAAGAAATATTTCAGATTCTGCACTACTTGCAGTTTTTATTTTAGCTACTATTTAGCTCTATATAGCTGCATTTTATGTTAAATGAAATAGAAATGTAATATACTTTTTAATAAAAGAAAAATCTAAAAAATAAAAGAATGGTGTGTATGTGTGTAAGCATCCCACCTCAAAATAGAATTGTGCTCCATATGTGATGTTTGGACTTTCTAATGTATCATTAGTGTTGTATTTGTCAGGCATGAGTGCATCTATACTGTCTGTACTCCCTCCACATTCAGCCGTCTGAACTCTCATGTTGTTGCCTGGGTAACCTGTTGAGGGAAGGTGTGTACTGCAGTGTGTGCCTCACTGCTCACTTCCGAATTTCTAGTCAATATGCAAAATGTATTTAATGGTGGGTAATTTATTTATTGCCATTTTTCATCTGCTGGGACTCCAAACGTCTTTCTTGGCAATGGAATTATCTCAAATGGTTATTACTTTGCATGCATTGAATTTAATTAGTGCATTATCTTTGTGGACAGAAAGTCTCTTAATCGTGTTTTAGATGAAATTTAAGTTGCTTGCTGCCTCAGGTTCTTGTTTTTGGAGTGAAAAGCTAGTGCTTGGGCATCTCTGCTGCATTACCACTTTTTTGACTTGCCAAAAGATTTGATGAGGGCCTCCTCCTCCTCTTGGTTTGATGTAGGTTATATAATAGCGCAGCAGTAGTATGTTACATATTTTTAAAATACTGTATGAGCTTCAACAGTGCATCCCTCATCAGCTGTGTTTCCATTACCCTTCAAATTGCAAGAAATGAAACTGCAAATGGAAAATACCCCTATTGGAAACAGGCCAATTTTCTAAAAACTCCCATATATCGCAAAAAAGGTTTTACTCTCAAATGAGGTGGTTTTTCAGGCAAATCGAAAAAAAGAAATACATCGCAAAACTGCAATGGAAACAGTTTTTCACATTTACAGGTAACATGGCATAAGTAAAAATCACATGAAGTTAATAAAATACAAGTTAATATCAGTTATATCCCATATTCATAATTGTGACCACAACGTCTCTATACAATGTCTACCATTGTAACGTTACAATCCACACATGACCTGCATTTATAGTAATAGGTGTTTTGTGTAACATATATATATATATATAGCATTCAACTATTTCAAATGAAAATTGATATAAATAATTTGTAAAATGTATTAGATTTATGTATTTACAGTACAGTATATTAATGAAATATAATTAATATTAATATGTTAAAGTAGGCTATATACATTATTTTTAATTGAAATATGATACATTTTAACCAAACCCATACAGAATAAATCATAACTTTTTAAACCAATAAAAAGTATTTATAATATAACAATAAAATATATTTAATATTAATGAATAAGTTAAGTAATATCATGGACGAATGACAAGTGTGAACAATTCTATCAGTTTCATCACAAAAATTTAATAATTTGATACATTTGAAAAAAAAAAGTCAAACCTAACAAACAACAAAAAAGTTATCATATCATTACGGAAAAGTGTTTTAAAAAGGATTGCAATATAGTACAGTATGTAACAGTATGATTTTATCAAATAAAGAGACACCTGAGAAGATTTGTTTACTCTGCTGCTGTTATTCCCAACCACATTTGACGTTCAACACAATTACAGTTTCAAACACATCCAGCCCGACCTCCCTCTGTAATTAACTAATTGATTTGCGCTCGTCCATCCGTTCCTTTTTCCAAAGAAGACTGCTGTTCAGGCCAGCTGCTGGAGGACAAGGTGAAATATGGGCTAACGTGACTTTGACTAATAGCTTGGAGGAAGAAAGATGGCCCTGGCGCTCCTGACTCCGCAGATCTCATGGAGGTCAGTTCTAGAATGTGGCTGATTAGAAACTTTCCAACTGTAAAGCAGCCACAGCGTGTTCCTGAAGAGGGCGGAATGGACCGGAAACACTGCTGTAATGAGCTCAATAATAGTTAACGCCACAAGGCCACGGAAGGCAGCCGTTCTGACGGCCAGGTTATTGGAAAAAGACACTTAATGTATTTTTTTGTAATTAAATCTCCAGTTTCACCTCAGAAATCGATATGAAGTGCCGTCATAAACCACAGCTATTGAGCAGGATGCGGACTGCAAAGCCTCTGAAGCTTAATGTCGGAGAGAAAGTGCTACGCCGTAAAATGGATTAATAAGTATTAGCGTTAAGGCGAAGACATTTCCAGGCTCTGTGTACTGTTGTTTGCGAGAGGTTTCTCATAAAGTGGCATAAACATTAAAGTTAGTAGACCTTTATATGTTGGCAGTGGCGGCGCTTGTAAACTGCATTTTACTGAAAAGGTCAATTTACTCTTTCACAGCTCAGAATGTGAAATACTGCAGAAAAATGATGATTTAGACCATCAGGATATTACTCATAAAGCTTTGTTTTGTTTTTTTTCTCGAGAGTCGAGAGCTTGTTCAGTTTTTAAATTGGATCTTGTTAAGACTAAAGCAAACATCTCTCTTACTATTGTGCATACTTTGATTTATGGATGTGTGCTACAGACATGAATGATACCTGAGATCATATGGCTTGTTGAGAAGAAGTGTGCTGAACTCTTCTAAGTGATAAGACTTGAACTAAAAAAAAAAAGTAATAAGTAAAAAATAAGTAAAAAAAAAAAAAAATGTAGCAATGCCCCACCTAAATGTTTTATATTATATAAAGTATAAAATACTTACTTATTTCTTATAATTAGGAAACGGGACACTTTGATTATTTTCAAAAGAGTTTTCAAAGTGTTTAGGTATGAATCAATTTTAAAATTCTGGTCATTGTTATATATGCTTAATCTATTTTCATGTTATGGCCTTTTACCGAAATAATGTATAATATTAAAATTCAATATTATTTTATCTAAAGAAATTAAAAATTATGTGTTATGTCGGAAAACAAGGACAATATTAAAATTCGATTAACTAAAAATATATATATATTATGGCCGATAAATTAATATATATATATTATGTATTTTTCTATTGTGTTTTTTTTTTTTTTTATGTTTTATATTAATTTATTTTTTTATGAAGATTTTAAATTGTTAAATGAACAGTATTGATGGCCTATACACTTGACAAATTGAACTGATATTAAAATAGTTCTTAATACTGTTAAAATATTATGGCCTATAACTTGACAAATGAATGATATTAAAATGATCTTCTATTTTTTTTGTGGGATTTTTTAAAAATATATTTTTTTTTTTGATAAAAAAAGAAATGGATTATAGAAAATGTTTTTTTGTGAATAAAAATTGAAAGATATAATAAGTGAAATGTGCTAAAAAATTGAATGTTGATGTGTTGTATGAGTGATAGTCATATTAAATTTTGAATGTTGTTGTGCTGTATTTAAAAAACTGTATGAAAAAGTATATAAAACAAATGTAAAAATCTAAGCAGTAAATCTCTGATTTGCTTGTGTCTCATTAGTCTTTTGTGGCTCTCAGTAATATTATGCTAGTGGGAATGCAGCAGAGGATTATAACTCCATTAAAGCATGCATCGTACATCATCCAGTCTATTGTCTGCATGCTGCAAATGTAGTGTGACAGGAACAGAAATCGTCACTGGTAACTTATCTCTTCTCACTCCAGCACATGCAGTGTTATATTTAAGCACACATGCCTCCTCAGTGCTTTATTATATGCCGTCTTATTTGGCCCCACCGCTGAGAGCTCATCAGGGCCAGACAGCGGGAGCTGAGAGGAATATTGCTCTCAGGCAGGAATGTTGCAGAGACTGCTCTGTTGGGGGTGACGCAGAAGTTTGTACTCAATCACTTTTTCCTGCTGTCTTTGTATCTGTTTGTCAAATATAAATGTCATGGGGTCTTTAAGCTACTGTTTTGTTGTTGTTCTTACATGCATTTAAAGGAATATTCCAGTTCATTCAACATGATTTGTGGCATAATGTTGATTTGCACAAAATAAATTTCCATTAATAATAAAATGGAGAATAATTTAAATGAATAATTTAAAAAAGAATGATTAAGGTTACAGTGAGGAACTGGCAATGGATGTGAATGGGGCCAATGCTTAAACATAAAATACAATTTTTTTTTTTAAATAATATAACCAGGGTTATTATAGTTAACTAAAAATAAAACCTTTAAAAAATTACTTGAAATAAAATAAACCTTAGCTGAAATAAAATAGAATATTAAAAACTTTAAACATAAAATATTAACTTTTTCAATTATATAACCACCAGAGTTATCAAAGATAACTAAATCTAAAACCATAAAAAATATTACTTGAAATAAAATAAACGTTAGCTGAAATAAAATAAAATATTAAAAACTTTAAACATAAAATACTAAACCCTAAAATAAGTAAAACTGAAAAAAAGACAAAAATGACTAAAAATAAAAACACAAAATTACGAATACCTTAACTATTAAAATGAAAATAAAAAGGTTAAAATAAACATTAACTGAAATAAAATATTAAAAACTTAATTTCTGATTTTAATGTAGTTTAACTTGTACTAAAATAAGTAAAATTTAAATAAAATGCTAAACAAAATAACAAACACAAAATTACTAAAACTTTAACTATTATAATTAAAACGAAAAAATACAAAAATATAAACTGATTCAAAATATAATAGCTATAATAGTATCTTAGTAATACTGAAGTAATACCGCACAAGATACAAGCAATGTGTGGTAACATCAAAAAAAAATGCTTACTATATTATTATATCCAATTTTACTTTGTCGTCATGACAGTATAATGCTATAAAAACCAAAATGACTATAAACAGCTTTACAGCTAAAATAACACATATTTCAACATGAATAATGAATGTAAAGGCTTTCATAAAATAAGCTTCACCTTCACTTCAATTGTAAGTGCCTCACTGTGACCTTTTTTTTTTATTTAAAAAAAGATGAGTAGCATTTTTTGTCTTTATGCTGCTTTCATGTGGTTTCTGAGTCTGAAACTGTTAGGACATGGACAGAACTCTCCATAAATACCAGAATTTTAGCTTTAAAACACCCCGTCAAGCCATAACTAAATAGTAATCCCATCTGTTAAAAACAGCATGAAAAAGCCAATGATGGTAGGATACTCAACCTTTGATACGGCAACAGATGCTCTCTCCTGAGAGGAAGAGACCGCCGCAGAAAAGCAGTCTTCCTCCTCTTTAGTTTCCGCTTCTATCGGTGCGGCTCTATTTGATAGTTATTCAATGTCTCGCTTGTTTGCACCACATCTGCCTCCTGCCACCCCCTCAAAATCAATACTAAGAAACTGTGTCTTGTAGATGATTAAAGCGAGGTGCCGACTGCAGATATGTCATCCTTGAAAAGCAAAATCAGTCTTAGCCAGCAATACAGTTGCACAGTGTTTTCTTGATTAATTGCTTGTCTGAAATTGTCGATTGGCATCATTATTTGCCATTATTACGTTCATCAGCTTTTCACATCAGGAGCTTATTTAAAACATCCACAAGACACACTGGGACCTGAATAAAAAAACAGAGCTGTTCAATCATTGGCATGATATGGAATATTCATTTTGATTTTAATATCGGTGTGGTTTTGCTTCTTGAAGACAACATCAAATGGCATTCACAACTTTGTAGATTGCAACATTGAAATAAACTTAGCTGGAAGAAATTCCAAAAGAAAAAAGAAAAGTTGATTTTTTTTTTTTAACCCAATATGCAGCATTAGTTTAGCTACTAAAATCAGTTTTAAGTTGAGTTTTGGTTACATAAACAGAAAAGAAAACTCATTTCAGAAGTGAATAATTACATTGTTAAACTACTGTTCCAAATCCTAATAAATTTTATAAAAATTGTATTATTTTTGCAGCATTAGCTTAGCAGTATAATAAATAAATCAGTTATAAATTGAGTTTTGGGTACACAAGCAGAAAAAAAGAAAATATTTGGGAGGCAAAGATCATAATTAAGTTACTGTTCCAAAGCATATATATATATATATATATTATATATATATATATATATATATATATATATATATATAATATATATATATATATAAAAAACTGTTAGGTTAGCAACTTAGGCTTCACCTTCATACTATTCAACTATTGAAAAATCCGTTGTAAGTTGGGTTTTGTTTGCTTAAGCAGAAAACTCATTTCAGAGGCATAGTGTAATTACATTACTGTTCTAAAGCCTTTTTTTATCTAGCATTAGCTTAGAAACATGCTAATTTCAGACAATTGAAAATCAGTTGTAAGTCGAGATTTGGCTACATAAGCAAATAAGAATATACATTACCGAGGCAAGGAACCTAATCACATTACATTACTGTTTCAAACTTATTTATGTATTTATTTTTTTGCTAATGTCAGACTATTGAAGAATTAGTTGTATGTTGAGTTTTTACAAAAGCAAAAGGGATTGAATGTAATTCTATTAAATTACTGTTCCAAATATTTTTATTTAAAAAAGTATTGCTTTGCTGTTTGAAGTTAGCTTCAGGTTAATGTCAATCTGCATAGTTTGTTTTATATGGTATAAGTTGTGTGGTTTTGCTCTATCATCTCACAAGGCCTTCCGTGAAGCGTGTTCTCATCCACTTCCTGCCTTTCTGAAAGCCTGAGGTCTCAATCTATAACCCCAGCAGCTGGTGTGTCCTCACCACCCATAATGCTCTCCTACCTGTTCACGCTTTTAATTATGCTAAGTGCTAAGCACATCAACCTTCAGCCGCATGCAGAAAGATGTCACTTTTATAAATTGCACCCTCCCTCCTCTGTCACTGGTTCCTGTCACAGCTTTAATTAAACAGAGAGAAAGAGAGACTTACGGCCAGCCTGCAGATTTGATTAGGGTTTGAATTTGTGGAGAAAATGATCAACATGCAGACAATTCACGCACAACTCTATTCACACGGCATGAAGACAGTTGGTTTAGGTATTAATAAGTCATTTTGGAAGATGTGGTTGAGATTATGATGTTATTTTGATGGACATAATCATTTACAAGAGCATGTTTACAACATGAAACGGAAAGACAAAAGCTATATATATATATTTTTATTATGTGATCTCTTTCTGAGTGATAATTGATGTTTAAAAATGTGGGGGTGGGAATTGATTTAATTGTAAAAAATTGGGCATAAATACAAGCTAGGCTTTAAAACAAATCCCTAGCTATTTGGTGATTGGTTAACTTTATCCAATAAAAGATAATGGATAAAAGATGATAAGATGTTATAAGGTTATAAAGAGAATAATTTTTTTTTTTGTTATGAATTACGTTGATTGATGGTGCCAAATATTTCTTGGGCGATGTGTTGGCGATTTTCTCAGATCGTGTCTTCGATAATTCACACTGTGTGATTGTCACTTGCGTGAAAAAGCACCGATTTGCTTCCGATCTCAGCATTTGTCAGTGATTTCGCGAAACCTGTCGGCGAATGAAAATCAGGGTTAAAATCGTGTAGTGCGAACTCTGCATAATACTATTACAAATTGTTCTCGTAAATTGAAGATAAAATTCAAATTTGCGATAATATTAAAAATGTTATGAAATAGGTTTAAGTTAAATAAAAATGAAATCAGTTATATCTATGTATAAATATATTTGTGTGTATGTGTGTAAATTACTAAAACTTAAGCTAAAATTAAATAAACTAGTTGAAAATATTTATAAATACTTATAGTATATTCTGTAAGTAATACTAAAATAACACTCGTTATTTTTATAAGTTAATGTAAAAAGATTTTTATAGTTTTTTATTTTTTTTTATTTAATTGACGGGGACATCTTATTCCTACAGAATTGATTGGATTGTGCTTTTTATTAAAATAACTTGAACCAATGAATCATATGTAATAAGATCAGGAGCTTATATTGAAGTAATATGACCCATTTTGATTCCTGTTTACTTGACATTTTTTGACTCCTCTTCTTCAGTTTTCTAAATATCAACGTTCCAGTATCTCATTCCCATCCTGTCACTGTTATCTGCTGTTCAATTCATTCTGGTCACCCTCTGTCTCTCTGATGCTCTTCGTCTCTAATTCTCTTCCTCGCCTTGATATCTCCTGTACAGCGCGGCCAGCAGTTCCTCTCTGTACTTCTGATCATATCAGACGTTTTCCATCAGTCTGCCTCCCATTGATGTCTACTACAGTACATCCAGTTCCACAAACGAGAGAAAAAGGGTGGGGGGAGACTAGAGTCTTGGAATAAAATAATGGATCTGGATGTAATGGAGCATGATGTTCCTTCAGAGCAAAGAGCCGTTTAAATTGCACCAGAGCTTCTGACCACATCTAAGACCAGCTGGGCACTGGCAAGAAACTCAGTACTCACATTTGGAACATTTTTTTTTGGGTGTGTGAAAGTTTAGATAAAGGAAAGCTGGTCTCAGAGCTGCTGGATGGAGGAAGCATCTAGCTGAAGCAGCTTTGGAAACTGTCTCTGTGTAATTAAATCATCATTTACTCAATCTTTAAGTGCTAAGCCTTGAATCCAAAAGTTATCTTCTCCCAACCTTCCCACCACCTTAAATGAGTGCTGATGCTCTTCACTCCCCGAACGCACATCATTCATCACTGCGACTGTGTAGGAGCGTGTATATCAGAAGACTTTTCTCTTGAGTTAAGACAGAATTAATCTAATATATATATTAGGGTTTGCCCCTAATAGTTAAGAAGAGGCTTGGTCGACAAAAATTTTATTAGTTGCTTGGTCGCATAAAAAAAAAAAATCCCCCAGGCGAAGTCACACAGTTTGTGATGGACAGATCATTAAAGGCTGGTCTATGGTAATACAGTAGGCTACATCGGGCAGGACATCCAAACACTCGCCTATCATTCATCAACCTCAAATATGGCTTATCATCTGAAATATGTAAGTATTAGCAACATTACATGGCGCTCAATCTAATGTTAACCTAGAGAAATGTGCACTAGTGTCTGTGTGGAGTGTGGAAACTGAAGAGTAGCTCGCTGCAGGACAGATGGAGGCGCCGGTGCGCTTGCTTACTCTTAAAATAGGCTACTCCATCATTTTTGCTCATACAGATAAGAGTAATACATCTTTCATATCTGTAAAGACTCTACGTTTATTTGTGTGCACTCACAATAACAACAAAATGCGCTTTTGTAAAATAATAAAAGCAAACAGGATGTGCTTTCTGCCGTCTCGGTCTGTGAACTTGAGCCCAAAACACTGTATATATTTGCCTTACAGACATTAAAAAATATATAGAGAGAGAGTGAAATATCTACTTAGAAATGAACCAATTCAAATGGAAAACAAATATTCTTAGATTATGTAATCCGTATGAAACATGCATACAGATGCATCCGCTACTGCAGAGATGATGAGTCAGTGTCGCCGAGTTTATCTCTTAAACCAAGAACAAAGAAAGCACTAGTTTATCAAATTATTAAAATGTTAATGCAGTCTCCTTACTGTTTTTCACTAACACATTCATAATCATTTGGCTACTTCTGCCGGTGTGCTGTGACAAGCTTTATGCTTGTGCTTGAACGATTATTAGGCAATGTAGACAACTAAAGGCTCATTATAATGTTTGTAGTCATTTGGCTACTTCTGCTCGACTAATGCTTAAAATGAACGCTTTAGTTGACAGAAAAAATTAGTCGAGGTGCGATATATGCGTATTATATACTAATAAGCATTAGTCGACTAATAGCACGTTTATTAATAAGCTATTTAAATCATTATAATGAGCCTTTAGTTGTCTACATTGCCTAATAAGAGTCTACATTGCCTAAAATCGACTAGTGTATATATATATATATATATATATATATATATATATATATATATATATATATATATATATATATATATATATATACACACACACACACACACACACACACACACACACACACACACACACACACACACACACACACACACACACACACACACACACACACACATTGTCACGGGTGCACTGCTGAGTGGAGTGCAGAGCAAGGAACAGAGGGAGACGAGGAGTACATCAATCCATAGAAGTTTAATGTACACAGGGAACAAGTAAAACTCACGTAGCACATGTAGACTTAGCAATACCGGACACTGAACTGAAAACAGGGAACACTATTTAAGCACATTGACAGGAGGAGGGGAAGACGAGACACACCTGGGATGAATGGAAATTAGACATATGAAACAGCTGGGATGAATGATTAAACAACATGAGGAGCAAAACACAGACAAAACATGGAACAGAGTCTGACACACACACTGTTTCACAATTTCTGGAAATATATAGAAATTGACAAAAAAAATGTATCAAACACTAAATTCTACATTAAATAGAGAATTTTAATTTAGAATTTAGTGTTTGATACTTTTATTAAATTTTGTGCATTTCCTACTTGCAGAAGGCCACCAGTAGGTAAATATGACATTTATTATAGTGGGTTCATGCGGAGATTGTTATTTTTCAAATTCTAATAAATTATAAAATTGATAGCGCTTGTATCTTTCATTAATGATATAAAGAATGCACAGACACAAACACACAGACAGTTTATTAGTGTAGAGTTGAAGCACTCAAAGATAAGTCATTTCCACATGTAATGGATTCCATGTGTCTCACTGCAGGATATGTAATGTGATGCTATTAATGGCACGAATTAAATCAAATATTCTTGGAATGAATCCACTCACAGTTAAAGCAAGAGCAGATGGAAGGTAAATATCTTCAAAGAAGTTAAATATCTTCATATCTCATCCACCCAGCTTTTATTAACCCCAATTCTCAGAGCCATATTGTCTTTTGAGCTTTGCGAGAAGTGGGTTTTACTGGAAATAAAAAAGAAAAGAACTTGCTAAACCTCTTAGCCTAGAGAGTTTGTGGTAAATAGTGTATATATAGACTATGTACTACCGAGTGAAAGTTTTGAAAAGACTTTACAATGTTATAAACAAACAAAATAATAAAATACACTGCAAAAATGTGTTGTGTTTTCAGCATGGATGATAAGAAATGTTTCTTGAGCATCAAATTTGCATATTAGAATGATTTCGCATGGAAAATTGCATGAAAATTAGAGTGATAATCTGTAGACCTTCCAATTCAATCAACATTTTACTCAGAGAAACCACTGAAGTACTTGTTGCATTCATGGGTGACATAAAGTGCATTATATTAACAGCGAAATATCACACATCCGCCAAATTGCCCGGCTCTTTCAAGCTACTGAACCAGACCAAAACCGGCAATTGTCATAGCAACAACCAATTATTTAAACTTCCACTTTCTCTGAAGGTGCTGCCCATATCAGAGGTCTCACTTGCTTGCTTTCTCTTTCCGCCATTGTTTTCTTTGGTTGCCGAATTAAGATCAGACTGCAAGAGATCGAACTGCTCTCCAGCATGTGGCTGAAAGACCCAATTTAACCAGGATCGGTAAAAGCTATCGCCTGAGAGGAATGATCTTAGAGAGCCTAAGTGGCCCTGTGTAGCACATATCTGCTTTCATGCGCTCTCTCTCTGCAGGCTGTTATTTGACTACTAGCTTCCTGTGGATTGGGTCATTCTGTGCTGCTTCCCATCCACTCCTTCTGATCTGCCCTCATCATGCTGAAGTGAGGACATTTGGGGAGACTACTTAGTGTGTGTATATCATAGTATATAACATAACATTTATGTCATCCTAATGCCATAGCCTCTGTGACTTTCTATCTTTTGTGGAAGACAAAAGGAGAAAAAATGTCCAAGATTCTTTGAAACACAATGAAAGTAAATTAGCAGATTTTTTGTTTCAAGTTTTTTGAATATAACATTACATATATACAGTATATATATATATATGTCATATATATGTATATATATATTTAGCAGATTTTTTGTTTCAAGTATATATATACGTATATATTTATATATATACGTATATATATAAGTGTATATGTATATATGTATGTATATATATTTGTGTATATATATGTGTATATATATATATATATGTATATGTATGTGTATATATATATATATATATTATATATATATATATATATATATTATATATACATATATACAGTATATATATACGTAATCTAATATGACATAATACAGCATAATTTAACATAATACAACATAACTGATAACCATATGCATAACTAATAAAAAAAAAGTTATTTCAATGAAAAACCATCAAATGTAAGCTGTCTTTGTTTTTCACTGTAAATTATAAAATAACACTCTTTTTCTCTCCCAAAATCTGTACATTTACAAACATTTTACTGTAAAATCACATAGAATGTTCTATTACAGTTTTTCATGGTATAGACTAGAGCTGGGGATCTTACAGTTACCCAATTAACAGGTTTTTATAGCACAGTCTTCTTACCATTAAAATTATGATAATTTTACATAGTGCATGTCATATAGAACAAATTTAGAAATTTTAATTAATTTAAAGTTTAAAGTAATTTTATGGTGCTTTTTTTTGTCCATTTTGAAGCCTGACAGACCTAGTCCCCATAAAAGAGAGCAGCATGAACATTCCTCAAATCATCTCCTTTTGTGTTTTACGGACAAAATGCATTGTGCAAAAACAAATATTAAAAGCAGTAGTAAATGACTTTTTTACACAGGGCCACTTCATTATATCTTCCAAATAGATTAAATAAATAGGGATGAAACAATGATAAATGTGGCCTGTTTACTGATAACATTACACATGTATATATATGTCATATATATGTCATATATATGTATATTTATTATTGTCACCTACAGCAAATGTCACAGAAAGTGTCTTACCTAATTTAGCACAGCGTAACTTTTAATTGAAACGTTTTATGGGGGGTTTAAAGTCCTGGTTTGTTTGCCTTACACTCTACACTTGCGGATAAAAAGGGACCTGTGGAAAATTCACCTCAATCTGTTGTTTGTTTGTAGTTTCTGTTTGTCTGACCTTACTGGCTTTTGAAAAGAAAATGGGTGATTTTCTATTATTTTTTATATATACCTTTTCTTCTCTCTAAACGGAAAAAACACAAATAAAAAGCAGTAGAGAAAAAGTTGAATCCTTTACCCCCAGTTTATGCATAAAGCAATCAAAAATCTTTTACTCACTGATTTTTCCACACTTTCATTAAATGCAATCATAAGTTTCTAAGATTTTTCCCTGTACTCTCCGGTGCCGTGAGTGCTGCTGTATGTCTTTTCCTGAGGAGATGTAATTCATCTTTGTAATTTATCACGGTTTTCGGCCGTTGAGCTCATTAATTAGTTCTTCCATTTGCCTTTTAGCTGTCATGGCAACATCGCAGCTAGACTCTTGGCGTCACACAGGGCTTTCAAAATTAGCATCACAGAGTGTAATTTCTTATCAGGGCATTTTAACCCCGTATGTCACCTTTCATACAGTCCCGCTGCTGTTATCTAATGAATAGCGAAAGCCTTTTGTTTTGTAATTAGCGATTAATTATCTAAATGAAAAGAGCATTGTGTGAATGGCCATGTTTGTTTACTGTCACTCTTATTACTTGACACATTATTACAATGCAAAGCGTAATGTGTTCTTGTCAATGCATTTCTTTTCTCTAATGCTTTTTGTCCCTCCAGGCTTTGTCGTTTCTCTATTCAAAGCTTAGTTTTGGAAGTAAAATGGTTGGCTAAGTGAGAATTACACACTTAGATAAATCATTGTACTATAATACAGCATTTTGCAGAGAACTCTCAGATGAAAGATTGTGCACTGCACTTATAAAACTGCACAATGATTACGCAATGCAGTTCTCAAGAGACTTCTTGGCATGCACTTCAGTTCAATATGCTTTACAGGTGTGTGATTTCATATGCAATAAACTAATGCATCTAATGCAAGACCTTCCAAACCGACTGTTAATTTAGTTCAAGTGGTAATGGTCAAACGATTACTGTTAATAAAAGCTAAAGTGGACCTGTGTGTATCATATTCGATAATACCACCATTTTTACTCACCCTCTAGAACAAAAGACATATATCTTAATCTTTTTAAGCACACAGATCTAGACTTTAATAGCCTACCCAGAACCCTTTGCTTTCTTAGGCTGGATACATTAGTGCCATTATTTCAATATTTTGCTGTCAAAAAAGGTCTGTTGCCTATATTCAGTAGTAAGGCGGTGTACGAACAGCTCAAACAGAAGTCTTTATCAAACCAAGCAGCTTTCTTTTGTTTAGTGTAGCAAATTTGTTTGACCACCTTGAACCAGTTGCAAAATCCAAACCCTTACATGCAATTCCAGATTGCATTGATTCCTATAGAAGTTACTAGATTTTGCCTGCTAAAATTTGCTGAACAACAGTAAACGCTCCTTAAAAAAATTCCAAAACTTAGTATGCTGCTTACCTAGAAAGCATTTTAATGGAAACTGGACGAGTGCCAGACCAAGTTTCAAAAGGTAGACAGCAACATTATCCTACATTCTGAGATGGATTCTGAGTTCCAAAGTGGCAATGCATGTATTCTTTGCAAGGGATGCAATTTCTGAATGCACTGCAAAAGGCTCTGTGAAGTCATCCATGATTGTAAACGGACATGAGAAAACACTGAACACACTTGAAAAAAATGTTGGCATTTCTGGGTTATTTGGCAACCCAGCGCTGGGTAGATATTGGACAGAACACATGCTATTTTGATCCAGCTTGTTGGGTTTTATACATTACCCACCCATTAATAATAATGGGTGGATGAGTGGGTGGGGCGGGGGGTTTCCCCTCTGTAAAAATTGCATTCCGGGCCCCTTCTCCCTCGCTGGGCCCTTGGAATCAGGCCTAACCTTTTACCCCGTTACGATGCCCCTGTCTCAGTGTCTTTGCTGCTTTCAGAATGTCAGCCTTTTTGAAGTCTAGAAAGTCATTTTACCCCTGATCGCTGCACATGTTGTGATTGTAATTGAGAATGTTCTCAATTCACTCTCAGCTAATAAAACTACTAGTACATTAAAATAAGATGGCTTCTCAGTCGAAGAATTGCTTTTTGAATTAGAGTGTTTTGTACACAACAGGATTAACAGTAAAACCTTGATACGCTCTTTGAGGATAATGACTGTGATAATGACGATATGTGAAAGTCATTCTTTTATGCGGCCTCCTTGTCAAATGCAGCCTAGACTTTAATTTTCCATCCTCTGAATACATCTACATCTAAATGCAATAAACTAAAGGACAGTCTTTGTGTTTCTGTCTGCATAGCATCCCCCTTTCTAGATCACTGTTCACTGTCTTGGCAGTGATTCAATCCCCGTCTTTTCTCTCTCTCTTTAGACTCTCCACAGGTGTGCAGTTGCCAAGGAGACTTGTGTTCAAGGCAAGGCGTCCCACATATATTCATATTCTTCAGGCTAGCTTGGATATTTCAGTTACTGTAATGTATGTTTTAGCAATTCTGTCCTTTGCATTTTGAACTGCCAGTGTTTGTTGAAGTTTAAGTGAACATGAAATCAAATATAGTTTGCTCTTCACGATAGAGTGCAACATTAGTAAAAAATCACTTTAATTTTCTTCATAGATATGTTTCAGTGAGCTCACTGGTTAAGTGATGTATGGTCCATCTACATGCTCAAACTGATCATATGTATTTGTTTAACTCAGTATTTTGCAATAAACTATATTGTTTTAACTTAACTTATAATCAATAAGTCAATAATTTTATACTGTTCAGTCATACATTTTTATTCAGGTACTTCAGTTGCAATGCTCTCTAGTGCACAGTATATATATATATGTGTGTGTGTGTGTGTGTGTGTGTGTGTGTGTGTCAATAAATATATATATATATATTTATTTTTATTTAAAATTGAAAATTTATTCTTTATTGTTATTGATTTTGTATTATCTATTTTCCAAAGTTTTTTTTATATTTATAAAGATTTTTTAATTTTTTTTTGATATTATTTTAGTGTAGATTAACTGTTTTCTGGTTTAATGTTTCATCACAATGTGGGAAGATATGCATAACGCCGCCCAAATGTTCACACAAAGAAAGAAAAAAAAGAAAGAAGGCGTAAATTTTATGGATTTTATTGGATCACCTGAACTGCTTTTTACCGTGAACGAAGTGGGGTCCAGCCCGGGGTCGTCACATGTGGTTCCCGCAAGCTCCTTCGTCGAATCTGCCGGACGCGCTGTTCTCTAACTCGCCATCGCTCACTCTTGCCCGCCATGTGTGACGCTGTGTTTCGTTGTGAAAACAAAAATACTTTGTTTGTTCTTCCAAAAAGAGGACACGACTAGAAATCAGTGGTTAAGTTGTATTTACAACACTGTTCCAGAACAGTCCAACCCAAATATTCAGATGTGTGCAGTGCATTTTATGGAAGTCTGTTTCCTGATCTGCCGGCTGTTCTGACTGGCAGACTGTAAGTACGTTTTTTATATTTAAAGAATTTGCCAATGATGATTCAAACGTGAGTTTTGAGCAGTAGAGTGGGCTTGTTGTTTGTCATTTCTCCGATCACAAATGCAGACATGGTTTTATGTTTATGTGGCGCGATTATATAAGTCATTATAATCAGTAATTATGTCCCCACTGGATGCAACAAATGCTTCGTTTGTAATGGGTTTTACTGTTTTTGTCTCGTCGCGCCGGAACATGGCATCACAGTATGATAAGGGGTGTAGCATTTCTGGCACACACTTAAGGCATCTGGCCAATCACAATGCACTGGATAGCTAGCCAGTCACAGCACACTTCGCTTTTCATAACAATGAGTTTTGTAAAAATCGACACGTTTCAGAAAGGTGGTGCATAAACGAAAAACAATAACATACAGTGTGTGGAAAATAATTTTTTTTAAGTTTTTTTAACCTTAAACCACATGAACACATTTCATTACACCAAATACACAAAACAATGTTCTTTTAAGCAACATCATATGACCTCTTTAATAATATCACACTTATTATATTTAGGATGGAGGTCTCTCATAAGGTTTCAGTTCCAGTTATATATTCGCATGAATGAAAAATTTATAAATATATTAACTTACTAGTCTGTCTAAAGTGTAATATTGTCAGAACTACAGTTTATTGCTTCAATATAGATTCTGTATTTCTGAAATGACATCAAAACACTGTGTGGCTGTAATAAAGGAGTTTTGTTAACACCGATCTAAGCAATAGCAGGTGAGACCGCAGAGGCACCTCGACTGTCAGCTCGACATCCTCAGGCGTTCTGATGGACTAACTCATACTGTCAGTTCCAATGTGAGCTCTGTCACTGCCACTGTGGCTTTCCAGCAGAAGTCAGACATCACTCTGACATTACAATGCAGCCCGGCTTGCCCACACATGACAGTGACAGATGTTCGTTCTTGTAAATGACTCGTCTTTTATGGAGGTGATGACTTTGTTGGTCTCGTGGTGCCTCTCGTTTCACCTCATCACGCTGATTGGTCGACGTGTCTGTTCGTCTTTTTCTGACGTGGGTGAACACCGGCCTGTTCCTCAGAGGAATCATTTGACTTCTTGCTGTCAGGTTTCTGGACGTTCTCATCATTCCCTAGCTCTCATTCCACTGTGATTTGTTTTGATTCTAATTCACAAGCCTTTTGATTCAATTCTGATTTCATTTAGATTTGATTCTGATTCACTAGTTCTCAATTCAATTTTGATTCTGATTTATATATAATTATTATTATTTTTTATCTGATTGAAGTTCATTTCACTTCACAAGCTCTTGATTCAGGTCTGTTTCCAATTAGATTAAATTAAATTCCGATTCTGATTCAGTTCTGATTCCAATTTAAATTAGATTAGATTCATTTTCAGCTCTCAATTCAATTTTGATTTCAATTTTATTTGTTTCCTATTCATAAACTCTTGATTCGACACCTATTTTAATTTAATATACATCTTTTTGGAAATATTGCTGGTTTAGGTCAGTTTTTCTGAAGCAAATAAAAAAACATATATCTGTAAATAAGTCATTTTAAAGATGAGGCTATGTTAATCAATAACAACACAATACATACATTTTGAAATAATTGAATTGGACATGTGCAACAAACAATGTTTAGTGAAGTTTCTTTCCAAATCAGCTGAAAACAGCATAGACTGAAACATCAGTTATAGTGTATAAGAGTCCATATTTTTTCCCACCCTTGTTAACTATCCAAACCTTGAAATGTCCATGAAGATCTTGTGAAAAAACAGAGTCAGTTTATGTATGTGAGTATGTATGAATGAGCTTTATGTTTTTTTGTTTGTGTGTGTTATTTCACAGGTTTTTTTTTTGTGGTGTGCTATTGTTGTCTTTCACCCGTATGCACACGACTACATGATCAAGCTATTCAAGCAACACTGAATGAACCTTGTATGCATTTACATTCTTCTAGCTCTCATTCACTAAGCAATTCGTGCGAATGGACGACCGCCGTCATTAACGTATTGATTTTCACTGACAAAGAGCCGGCATTGGCTACAGGATGATTTTCAGTGCCAAGCAAAATGAAAAATCCCCAATTTATTTCAATTTGCTCACCACTTCAGGCTGAAGATGCGTGTGTGCGTGTGTGTAGATGCAGTTTTAGATGAAGTATTTACCCTGAGCCAGGACAGATTACACTGGGTCTAACAGACCTAAGGCTGTAATTAAACCCACTGAGAAATCAGGCCAAACACTAAGGCGACCTCTGTTTCCCAGAGACAGGCTGAAACGTCAGCTTTTTAAAGGCCACAATAAGGGCTTAAGAACCTCTCCAAAACTCTAATCAGACACAATAGTCATTTTTTGCCTCAGATTTTTCACAAGGCAAAAAAAGATTCCAAATAAACTTGTTTCACCTTAAAGAAAGTCCTCAAGGTTTGTCTTCAGATGATGTCAGTCTTAGTTTAGGATGTTTGTATGTGTTCTTATTTGTCCTAAATATTGTAATAGATGAATGAATCTATCTTTTGAGTTGGCAATGAACTGGTTGATTGAGTTGATTGAATATCTCATCTATGAAGCTTATCACATGGGTCTGAAGCAGCACATCCAGCTGAAGGTAACTTTGAATAATAATAAACAGAAATGTTTTTTGAGCATCAAATCAGCATATTAGAATAATTTCTGAAGGATAATGTGACACTGAAGACTGGAGTAGTTATGCTTTGCATTACAGAAATTCAGCTATGTATTACAGCAAAAAAAAAAAAAAATGCATTGCATTTAAAATATATTAAAATAGTACATTTGTTTTAAAATTTGGTAACATTTTGCAGTAGTAGTGTTTACTGTATTTTTGATCAAATACTGTAAATACAGTCTCAGGGATGTTTTGAAGTTGTATCATGCAATTTATTTGAATTTATATTATTTATATAATATATAAAATTATTTATACATTACATTTATATAAATGTTTATGTTCATTATTTAGTATTATTGTGCGTGTGTGCATGTATGTTCTGTATGTATGTGTGTGTGTGTATATATATATATATATATATATATATATATATATATATATATATATATATATATATATATATTATGGCTGTCAATCGATTAAATTTGTTTAATTCAAATCTGATTAATCACATCTTTTTTCTGTGATTAATCGCGATTAATCGCACACTTCATGAAATTAAGCAAAGACCATTTATCTTGTTTCAAATGTTTTTTGTCTGGCCATACAGCGGTGGGATGTGTTGACAGTCCATTCAGTCTGTACTTCACACAGCACGTGTGAGAGCTCGCTCTCTTCAGAGATAATCACAGAGTATGACAGAACTCAGGTTTAAAAGCGAAACACACTGGAAGTGAATTCACATAAAATGTAATGGGAGTCTCTGTTCTCTCTGCAGTCTCTGATGTAATCAGCCTGGTTTCCTTTATATTAGCACTGTTTTCGATGGATTGTTTGAACGCATTCACTTACTGGATCATTGGACTGAAAACTTTCCGGAGTTTAGCGGCTTAAAATGATCTAATTGCAAGCAGAGAAGCAAAATTGGGTTAAAGGGTTAGAATAAAAATTGTGCTTCATGAAATTTTGTGTTAATTGTGTTAAATTATTTTAAGGGTTAAGGGTTTTATAAAATATTTTTGTGTGTTAACGCATTAACGATGACAGCCCTAATTTATATATACAGTATATATATATCTAAACACACACTTAAATAACATTTTATATATAAACACAAACTTAAAATTAAAAAAAAAATGAATATAAATGTATGGAAACTATTGCAGTATCAAGCACAATCATTCTGAAATTTAAAAATATTACATACAAAAGTATTCATATATATATATATATAAAAACTTGTAAATTATCATCTGTCTTTATTGCATGTTTATTAAATATAATACATGCACTAATAGTTTGAGAAGCAGATCTGTAATAAAATACAGTCTAAATACAGTTTTGCAGATCTTCACCCAATACTGTAAGAATGCAGTCTAAATACAGTTTTGTATTGTTGCTGCTTCTTTTTTCTTAGAATTTTGGTTAAATTAAATCAAGTATTTGTCATAATGCAATTTTGTCATTCTCTGACTCTGTTTTAACACCTGCTGGAATTGTTTAGCAGCTGAACAGTCAAAAAAAAAAAAAACATCCAATCTTCTGAATACAAAAACTACGGATGGTCCTGGTGCTGTATTTCAAGATGTTCACAGAGATGCATTGTTCTCTTTTAAAATCTTCCATGTTTTTATGCCTAACTTGGTCTGAACAGGTGTTTTGAGTTCTCTGAATCTTTGAAAACAGGCACTTTGCAGAGAGTGAAAAGAGTTGGGTCATTCAAATTTGATGAAGCCCGTTTCAAATCTGCTAATGGAACAGTCAGAGTCAAATTTGTGGACTTTCTGACTGCAGTGTGCCACGTACTTTCACAGAAGCTGTGTGCAAATGTACAGTAACAGTTTTGAAAATATCGACCTGCTTATGGTTTTAAAGAAAAATGAATATACTGTATGTGACTGTATAGTGATCATAACACCTGGCAGATAGTTCATGATGATTTTTTTAAACACTAAAAGCCAGTTATGTTTTATTAGCACACACAGTGTTTAATTAGACCCTCAGTTACTCTCTGTTGTCACAAAAAGTTAAAAATAGTCAGTTGTCATGTTCTCTGATGGAATCGGGCGGCGTGTGAAAGCAGAAGCCTCACCAGGCTTTATAAACCGTCTTAAGTTCGTAGCAGTTGACGTGAGTCAAGTGGCTTATTTCTCCAGATGCTTCGGGAGTACAAGTATTTTGAAGCCGGATGATAAATCCGTATTTATTTTATCCAGGAATGAGCGGCCCTTAGAGTCACACACAAGTCGAGAATTAATTAATCAGAACATGATGTAAGAATGAGGACGTGTGTGTGTGTTTGTGCATGTAATCCACATCAGTTCTGTAGCGTGGGCTGATGACTGTTTGATGCCCTTGCTGCGTTCATCTCAACATGAGCTGCGATCGATCGAGATGTTTATCTGAATGCCAAAACTGGAAGGACTTTTGATTGTCATTAGAGATATGAGATTGCAATCTTGGCTCACATGTCAGTCAGTGTTACGGCTGTGTACCGTAAGCCTCATGTACAGTTATCTTGTAAGATTTAATAATGGATTTGATTAGGAATTTTATGTGAAATACAGCAGTCCTTGAATTTGATTGGTCGAGCAGTGTTCTAATTGGAACTGTTTTCTTTGGCTTACTTTGTAAGCTTTGTATCGTTAATGGAATATTTTTTATGCCAACTTTTAATAAATTTTTATTGTTTAATTTCAGATTTTCTGTATTTCTTTATATCCTAAATATAGTTCAGATATGGGTCTTGCATGCATTATTGTTGTATGCGTTTATCAGCACATATGGATTTATTTCTGTGAATGTGAATGTCAAATAGCACCTGAATCAGTCTGTTTGAAATATTTTGGATGGGAGCTTCAAAGTTTTTAGGAATGTAGGCGATCTGGGAACGTTTAATGCAGTATTTATTTTCTATTTAAAAATAGAAAGCTGGCGTACAAGCTGCAAAAGAACAGATGGAACCTAACAATTTACAATAGAAAAAAACGCACTTGAATGCAAAGATGTGCAAGTTTTATAATACTCTCTCAAACTCATAAACAATGGCCAAAAATACTTCTAATATGTACTGTATACATAAACACATACACACACATAATTGAAATTAAAATTGAAATATACCCAGGTGAACAAGAATCGAATCTGCAAAATCTGTATTGTTACCCTGCCCTAAAGAGTGCGACGTTCTAGTACTTTTGCCCATATAGTGTAAAATACACAACAAATGCATATTTTAGCTTTGTGTAGAGACATTTCTAAATAATTTTTTATTTTACGTATGATTCGCATAGAATTACAATCTTTTCCACGTTTCTGTTTATGAATGTCTCTTTTGCTTTGTTCCTTAGAATGAAAAACTTTTTAAAATTTTGAATCATTAAAAATCCGACAAGTGTTTATTCTAGCGAAGCACCAGGTGATGTTTTTATATGACTTTCATGTGCTGTTGAAGTTGCCCCTCGCTGCTGAACTGAGACCAATTTGATTGTTGCTCCAGCGATGGTTGTGTTTAATTAATGGCTGAGGGGACGCGGTGCACTTGATGCAGTCCCAGTAAAGGACCCTCACAGGGGTTCATTGAAGTTCCTCTTTGTTTCTCCTGGGAAAGAGAGTTCGTTTAACTACAGCTTTTCATTGCTGTTGTTTTCCAGTCGGGGCCTGAGCCACATCTTTGTTCTCTGCAGAAATCTTTTGTTTATCTTTCATTACAGTGACTTCATTTTCCGTTCTGCTTTTCATCATCTTAACTGCGGCTCCGGAGGATGGACGGCTCTGGGAATGAGAATGAATGAGCTGAGAGCAGTATATCTAATAGGACGGGGAGATCTTGCCGCACTGTCGGATTAGGCAGTATAGATGCTCATAAATAGTACATCGCGTCCTTGTCTGGGGTTGGAAACCCTGTGGTTTTTATGAAAAAGCATATTCGCAATTAAACATGATTATAACGAACAGATATGTGTGTTAGGACTTAATTAGCATTAAGCTCTTTATCATAATTTAACATTAGCTGCACTTTGGGTCACATAAACTTCAGAACTTTAAATATTGCTCATATTTTGTGTGGCAGAAACCTTACTGAATTGTGTAAAATGCATTCAGATTAGACATACTTGATAATGTAAAATGTTTATCATATTTTGTGTAGCAGAAGCACATTGAGTTATGCTTTAGATGTAACTGTTTTGATTTGAATTATGCTAAATGTGACTTCTGTTCTCATCTTCCTCAGAAACACATAAATTAATGCTTATTTCAACTTTTACTCACCCCACATAGTGTAACGGAAGCTGGGAACTGTAAACTCCTGCCTTTTGTTAGCAATACTTTGCTAATGCAGTGCTATGCAAATTCACATAGTCTCAATGCAAATCAAATTAAGCTGTTGGAAACAAGTGAACACATGCTAACTATACAATAAAATTACATTTCGATTGAACTGTGTTACAAGACAAGTATATACTTTATAAATATAAGGTTGGGTCAAGTCTTTATACATTGAGATATATATTTGTATAAAGATATTTATATTTTTAGTTTTATTTTTGTTTGAAGATATAGAAATTATTAATTTCAGTAATGGTTCATAATTATTTTACTATTTCTGCTTTTCTGAAAACACAGTTATATGCTATTTAATGGTAAGTTCTGCTCTAACAACTTACCCCATATAATAATGTATAATAATTTCAATGTGTGTTCAGTGAGCTGTTTACCCCCCCTTGGCAATAACAGTTTTCAGTAGCTTTTGTTTTGTTTTTAATATGAAAAAAATACAGTATACTCTAGAAGTCCAGTATACTGAGAATTAAAAAAAAAGGCCCACCTAGATTAAAATAAATGACATCTAGCTCTCTGCTGCAAAAAGTGCAGTTTTTTTTAAAAAGTTTAATCTAGTTTTAATATAGTCTGTTGAAAATTGTGAAGCCACACATGGTCTTCCGCAGATACTGATGTCCCAAACTGCTGACTAATGTGTACATAATTATCTCAAGTTTGCAAGGCTCCAGCTTTTCAAATAGTGTGCTCAAAAGTGTTGAACGAACAATATTAGCACTACTAAATGAAAAAATGAAAAGATTATAGAATGGATTTGAGTATGAATGCAGTATTCAGGCCACTGCAGATTTTGGAGAGCAGAGGCACATTTAAAACTAAAATAGTTATTAACCTGATGTTACAGAATGTGGTAAAAGTCTATAATTAAAAGTAGGTAGTTATTGTTGTTGTATATATTGTGGATGAAGTCTGCAGATGGAATATAATTTGCTGTGATTTGTAGTTTTTGCTTTTGGTGATGTACAAGTGTACTTTTAATGGATCCTACTGAGTTGGCATTTCCATTTATCTGACTTGGCTTTTAGCATAATTTAGCACTAACATCTGAAGATCCCGGCTTGAGGGATGCATTGAAAACACAGTGCGCACACACACACACACACACGTCACACGTGGTGATTGTAGTTTTCCTTTGAAGGGCCGTCATGAAGCGGTACGCCGGTAGTCACAGTTCTACATTGCATGATGTGCATGACTAAGCGCTGATGTCAGAAACGCTAAGAACTAGCATGACACAACTAAAAGATGCTCTCTGTGGAAAACATCAAAGAATTTGTTAAAGGGAATGTGATATAACATGCAGAATGCACTGAATCCTTTGATTCATTTTTCAGTGCTTTACTAATTTTTGAAGATGAGGTGAGAGTTTAGAAATATTAACAGCATTAGCAGTAGTAATTAGTCATTTAGCAGAGGCTGTTATCCAAAGCTGTTTAGGTTGTTTTGGGATTTTATCAAGAGTTTGCTTCCACCCACCTCAGGTCTCTGCAGATTGTATTTTTTGGTTCGGTACTGTGGTCTGTTTGCTTCATCAAGGTAAAGAGCATGGTGGGGACTGGCGCTAGCTGTAAATATGCAGTGACTCAGGGGAAAAGATGCCAGCTTCACTCTTTTATTTATGTGTGTCTTCAGTTTTACTGGTAAATCTTAACAGTGCCCTGTGGAAAATGATTTTAGAAAAGCTTTATATGTTGTCAAGTGGTGTGCATTTTCACAAGAGGCTGGTTTGCTGTCATAAGAGTTGAATACCAAAATCATGCCCACATGCCAGACAATGGTAATCAAACATAAAAACACACTTAGAGTCAGCTTACAAGCTGTTTATTTCATTAGTGCAAGCAACTTATTTCATTAGTGATGCACAGTACTAGAACATAATTAATTAAGATGCTTAGTTCCCCTATTTTTATATTTAGATAACTGAGGTATTATTATTATGATTATTATTAATAAACAATTATTATATAAAATGATGATGAAGAGGTGAATATTTGATTGACTGTAATCAATTACATAGTAACTAATCAATTACGTTTTTGCAAATCATGTGTAATTAAAAAAAGTGTTCAATTAAAAAAACAAAGATGCAGAAAAGAAGCAATAATAATAATAATATTTAAGATATATGATTGATATGTGATTGATTGAAGGTCACTAACCAGAATATTTACTATAATATTTTCTATTTGTATTTTTTTTTTTTTTTTGCAAATAATTTTTAAAGAAAATAAATCAAAAATGTAAAACAGAAAAATTATTTAATTTGATAATTCAGTTTTTTTGTTTTTTTTTTTGTTTTTCTGAATCCCAAATCGACTTTTGTAACATGCATTTGTAACATGTATTTATGAAGTTATATACTGGGCTGCAAAGTGCACAGTTAAGATATCCTGAGGTGTTATCCTATCTTTCTAAGGTTCATTTTGCCGACAAGTCCCCACCAATCACAAAACACAAGGCCAGGACTGTGTCAGGAGAGATTTGCAGGATAAAGTCAGCCTCTTTATTCTCTACGGCATCTAACGTCACCTGGGGCTAGAATGTTCCTGGAGCTGTAAGCCTGAACCCAGACAAAGATCAACTTCAAAAAGAAAATCTCTATTAAAACTACACCAGGCTTAAAACTAGAAACTCAAGACTGTGAAGCTGAAGTTCCCAATGAAAGTTTCAGATTTGACAAGTGTTCAGAGCACAGACATACTGAGAACACGCAGACGTTACACAAGTGAATTCAAGCCAGCTCCCAATCTGGGCATTAATATTACAATATGATTTGAGCAAATTAATTATTGATGGAAATATAAACGCTGTCTACAAGCACAAACTGTTCTACCCTCTTTTTCTTCAGCAGTTTTATGGTGAGTCAAGACGGTTTTGCTCGTAACAATGTCACTGCAGGGAGTGGAGGACATTACTATGTTTTTTAAATGAGAAACTAGGGAGCACATTTATAGATACATTAACATAATACATCTACCATCGACATTTTCTGAAATCAACCCGCAAGGCATCATGGGACGATGTCCCATTACCGAAAGCCATTTGCCTATTAACACAAAAAACTGAATTATACCAATAAGATGTTAAAGGTGTTGACAATTATAGCTGTCAAGGTGACCTCTAAAAATGTGTTACAAGGGGGGAAAAGCACTTATACTTTTTAGCTGGCCATATCTGCAAGTTTCTCAATGACAAATATGGGTGCACATGTGGTTTACAAGAAACTGACACTTTATTAATTTTATTTTATACTTTATTAAACCACACCTTAAAACAATATTAACCAGTCCTAACTTAACTGTTATCGCCCTCCAGTTATGTTTTTGGTGTTGCTGCCCTCCAGTTTTCCCAGCAAAATGTATCACCTTCTTTCAAGAAAAACAGCACATAAAAGTGCTTTGCAATCGCAGAATTCATTCCAGGCTTCAAAAGAATAATGTCAGATCAAATTTGACCACTTTATAAGCACATTTTACACATACAGTCAATCACACTGTTCACGTAAATCTCCAGTTCATTCCTATGGGATGTTCTGCAAAGCTTGCCTGTGTAAGCAAGAGAAACCAAGAAAAGTGAGGCTTAGCAAAAGGTCAGTTGGTCATCAGTGAAAATGGCAAGAGTGTTACAAACTCACAATTCTAAGAAATTACATACAGTACCATATAAACTCATAATTGCAAAAATCAAGTCACAACTAAGTGTTTTATTTTCAAAATTGTGACAGGCTTTAGTAAAGAGATTTTAACATGTATGGTAGAAAAAAATTATTTTCATATTCTACCTTCTTACCTATCAAACACTTACTTTGTGCTTGGTTTTTACTAATTATGTTTTAATGATTTAAAAACCTGTGTTTTCAAAAACTTTTGAAAGGAATGGAATATTCATAAAAACATAAAAATAAAAAATACTTCCAACATCCATCAGGAATTGATTGGATCTTAAAAAAAGTGTTACATATCAGAATGGAGCCAGACTTGAATGTTAAAACATTGCTGTTTGGGTATTGGTTAACATTTTCAGAAAGATACGGAGTAAGCAATGACATTTTGACTGATGAAACATTCACAATAAGAGCAGAAACAAATTGGGTTAATTTTGACTCGTCAACATGTATTTTAAATCAATAGGCATCATGAACCTTTGACTTTCATGTCATTAATCAAGTTTGGCTTCAAACTGAATGTTTCAAAGTTGAGCATGCGTTGTAGGAACATTAAACTAATCATAGCAAACTACAACACCCTGAAAGGACCATTTTGGATTAAAACTTAGAAATTCCACAGAGCTTTTATTCAAGTCTCCTTCAGACGCCCACAGAATCTCTCGTGCACATGTACGATTGCTTTCACGGGTAGCCCACTTGTTTATATATAGATATTTCTGTACCTTCCTATACAGTGTGTCTGAACTGGACTTCCTCTCCTGCATAAATCCCTCGTAAGCATAAGAAGAACACACTTATCTACTTCTCTCAGACCTGTACTTACATTCAAACATGAAATGAAAAGAAATGTGACTGAGGCAACAGAAAAGCACTTATCTCCCAGAAAACAAGACTCGGTGTGGACAGGAACCCTTGAATGTAAACAGCCTTATAAGAGACATGTTTGAATGGAGTTTATTTAAATGAATGCAAATGCAGCACTCCTGATTAATTTGTTGACTGATAGGTATTTGCAGTAGAAGGTCTCAGCAGTCAACTGACAAATAAAGCACTTTAGATTCTCATTCATTTAAATGCAGTCCAATATTTTATGTAGTAGATTTGAGGTCAACTGTTAAAAATATTCCAGGCTAAGTACCAGTTAAAGTAGGACTTCAGCATCTAAATAGGAAAAAAACGCTAATGAGAATAATATACAACAAATTTAATTATCGGGTCGTGTGTGCATTATGCGTAAATAAAAACTCACTCCATATTCTATTAACAAAACACTTGTGAAAATTAGCGGAGGTGACGGAGATTAAAGCCGTATACCTGTAAGTATAGTTTAACACGGCTTACACTGATGCTTTGACAGATGCATGTGTTTTTGAGACGTGTTTTCGAAAACAGACGTCACTGAACGAGTGCTACGAAATATGTGATTTTGTGCTTTTATATTAAAACGAAATGAAATGTACAGAATTAGGTGATCCTTAGAGATATAAACAAGTCAGAGTGGGGAGATACAAACTCAAAATTGCGATAATAAAGTGAGAATTGTGTGTAATAAACCATTCTGAAGAACTGTATACAATAATTGTTATATATAATTATGAGTAAGAAAGTCTGAATTGTGAGAAATGCAGTAAAGTCAGAATTGTGTGCTTAAAACTGACAACCTTGAAGACAAAAAGTCAGAATTATGGGGTGAAACTTGAAATTTTGAGATACTTTAAAATTGTGAGAAGTCAGAATTGTGTATTGTAAACAATTCTAAGTAAAAAATTGTGAAACAGTATATAAACTGTGAGAATTGTGAGAAATAAAGTAAGTATTTTTTTTCAATATTTTGTGGCATAAATGGAATTCCATTAAGAGACTTATGGTAATATAAAAATCAGTCCAAAGAAATGACAGTAACACGCTGATATACTTTGGACAGGCAATTGTTGTGTTATAATGTAATTTAATATATATTATATTAGTTTGTATTTCATACCTGTTTTACACATATCTGTATTGGAAAATAAAAAAACAAAAAAACTTGCTGACAGAAATGCACTTGCAACGCTGTTCCCACAGAGCCACAGACTTCCATTGTAAATGCATTACCGTCAACACATTTTTTTGTTTTTCTCCAGAAAAACAGTACATCTGTCCTACTACAAGTCCTTAGTTCTACATTGCAGCTACATGTCAAGCAAGGGCTATAAACCTGTGCGCATCATTTATTAAAGCCTTCATAAATGTGACATGAAAGCTTCATAAATTAATTGCAAACAAACGTTGCGCTTCATAGAAAGGATGTTTTGATTCAATGTCTTTCCATCATTGGTGACAGCAGAAGGTATTAACAAAACACAAACGACTCATCTTTGTGTTTGAGTCCTGCGCTGCTACTCTCTGGCTGGTGTCAGTGCCTCCAGACCACTGAAAGATGTTTCACATGCTTTGCTCCTGTCCGACTTCTAGAGCCTTCCGTCTGGCGCTTATCTTTCCCCTGCCATGCTCAGTCATTTTCTGTCAATCCTTTCATCCATCTTCTAGTGCTCCCTGCATCCCGGCAGCTGTGCGGAGAACATGGCACACGGCCCGACTCTGAGCGATACTCAGGTCCTGTACTGCATTACTGCTTTCTCCTCAAGAAAGAGGAAAGATGGAGAATGATATATGGATATGAAGCAGAGACAGGAGGCTTTTTTGCAAAAGAAGTGGGCAGAATTGACTCATATGCTATAAACTGGTGTGAAATAATGGTTTGAAGATGAGTCAAAAGATTGTAGGCTCGAGAGCGGCCTTTGGGCAAGACTTTACTGACAACATGAACATCCAAATAAAAATTAATTTAACTGTTTTGATGAAAATTTCGATGAAAATTTGAAATGTTGCAGTTGGCAAGTTTACATTTGAAGTACAAAAACAATAATAATAAATACATTAATAGTATAAAATCACTAAAATAATACTGATCTGAATTTCAAGGCCATTTTTAATTTTGAAAATGCATTTTTATTCTGAAAATTTTAATATCTGAAAAAAAAATAGTAGATATTGTTGAAAATCATATTTTTTTTTTTCATTTATTAATTTTTTTAATATACATATTTTTTAAAAAAAATTTTTTTTTTTTTTTAGTCAATCAAATAATCACATATTCATCACCATCATCATTTTATATTATTATTGCTGTTGCTGTTTATAATAATAATAATAATAATAATAATAATAATAATAATAATAATAATAATAATGTGTCTGTTTTCCATTTTTTTCAATTTGATTGCAATTTTTCCATTATGCTGATTATACAATCAAATATTTGATTATCAAATATCTGTAATATTCCTTATTCATTTTATAATAATAATAATAATGTAAAATATAGGAAATTTTTTAAAAGTCAATATATAATTAATATAATAATGATTACATTGAAACTTATGTATATAATATGTGTAATTTAAAAAAATATAACATATAGAAAGTGCAAAATAGAAGCATTTTCACAAGTGCTTGAATGAGATATTTGGAGATATATAAACACAAAATGCACACTACTTTGTCTAATGAAAATCTACGACCATGATATGCAATGGTATTTCAACTGATGCCATCATTACTCCATGATACTGTCATATTGCAGTTTTATAAAGAACATTATCTCATGCAGTCAGTTTTCTTGCTTTTACTAGCACCTGAAACCAACTAAATAAAGTCTAGATGGATATAATTACATGCAATGTAAAGATGTGGTGTCATTTCTCTAACACACTGACGGACCGACACATGAAGCTTTAGCCATCTGTACCTCAGCACTGCCAGACATCAACTCCTCATCACCGCTTCAGAACAGAAGCAGAATTACTCAGCCGTATCTGTCACGCTGTACCTCACTGTGATTTCAAGTTTCTCACACACAGGTGATGGAGTTTGTTCTGTTGTGCTCAAAATGTAGCTGCACCGTGTAATCGTTGGCCTTTTTCATCAGGCGAGTAACAGCAGCCCTTTATGTATACAATCAAATCACACAGGCCTGCTCACAAATCCTCATCCAAATGAAAGTGCAAAAGTCTGTCCGCATTAAATCATACAGCGTTTCCTCTTTAAGTAGGGTAGATCTGTTCATATATTGGAGCGGCTCTGAAATATGAGCGCACATAAAATGAAGTATGAGCTTGTTTTTATTGGGAAGTGGATTGATGTATAGTGTTATTATGTGGAGGAGTGCATGAAGCAGATCTGTATTATGACTATGATACCTCGGAAGACATGACCTGAGTCGTTGTTTGCGTTCTGAAGTTTATTTTGCTCAGCTGAATTGAATTTGGGCGACATGCTTTACGTGTGTCTGTTGTCAAGGCTGATGGTCTTTCGTTACAGAATTAGAATCAGGCGTTGGATGCTATAACTGAAACACGGTGAGTTTGGCTAACAGCACTGCACAGTAATAGTCGTTTTATATTCCAGCATGAAATATTTAAACAGTGTCCATCGGCCATTGTTTGTTCAATCTTCCTTTACTTTTCAGACCCTTAAAATGTCATCAATAATTTAAATGGTTATGCGGCACAGAAATATCAGCCTTCGTTTTGTTTTCCTTTTAGTATCTGAAAGACTTCAAAAAAAGAATGAAGTAAAAAATATATTTTCTGCACATAGTAAAGGATTTGTGGGAAACAGCAGTGCAAAAAAGGGTTTTTTTTTTTTTTTTTTTTTTTTTAATGAAATCTAAAAGGTCGCTATAACGCAAAACTAAGAGTGCATTCAAGTTATGTTGGAAAGATCATATTTACAAGATGATTCATGGTCTCAGTTTACAATAAATTCAGTTACAATTAATTTATTATAAAACTAGCATGTATACAATTCTGTAGTATTGCAGGTTTCAACTAAAACATTTTTATAAATTGAAATAAAGCTGAAATAAATTATTAGATGAAAAACGACAATTAGAAATGGTGCCTTGTTAACTAACTGAAAGAAGTTTAAGTTGAAGCACCAAAATGAATAACTGGAAATAAAGAACACCTAAAACTGAAAAATAAAATAATATTAAAAAATTTAAAAGTTTATTAATGTTATAGGTTTAACTAAAATAGAAATAAAACTATATGATTCGGTTTACAGCACCTTTCTAAATTTAATAAAGAATTAATGTCAAATGCACATTTAGTCAAAGTAAAGTTAAAAAAAAATCTTGCTGTCATTTTTTTGTAGAAGAGGTACATTGCCATCGCCGACCAAAGTGACTTTAATGTATATAATAATTTTGTCTTTTCAGTCGAATGGTCTTTTTCATTCATTCATTCATCTCTGAAGCATATACATTATAATTATAAGAACATTTTCAAAATATGTCCACCCTTCATACACAGCTTTAGGTGACAGTAAAATCACTACCATCTGTTTGGAAGGAGCTGATATGACAACGCTAATCACAGTTAATCAGTCTTGACATAAATTGACATTTTAATGTTAGAGATTTATCTCATGGGCTCTTGCCTGCAGCTGTCAAGCTCCCCTGCATGATTCAGTCAGTGATGCTACAGAAATTGTGAAACCAATGAGTGAAAGGACAGTGGATGTGTTTTGGTCACGTATTGTCCCAATACTTCTTGTCGTGGAATGTGTCTGTTTATGTGCGGAGACATGAAATGTAAATAGGATTCATCGGGCGAATCAAGGAAGGTATTGATAATTCACTAAACATATCATTTGCCATGATAAGAGCTCTGGCTGTCAGGTTTTGTTTTTCGATTGATTTGTTTTTTGATGAAACCAAGCAAATTTGTCATGTTTGTGGCTCCTAGAGATGATTTCTCTGTGAATTGATTGTTTTCATTGGGTTACTCTAGTGGTTTTGTGTCCAAACATGCCCGTCTTTTCCATTTCATCCTTGCACAGATTGACAAACTGGCTTGCGACCACATCCGTTCCACATACAGGCATTTGTAGATTAATTCAATTTTGATATAAAAAGGTGTTTCAGTCATCATTAAACAAAGATGAAACACCTGTCCAGTGCCAATGCCAAGAAAACTTGTTAGCTTGGTTGAATACTAATACAATAGCTGTTTGCCGCTAGGCTCTCGCTAACCTCCCCCTGAATTGTGCTCATTTTTTCTCTAATCTTGGCGTCTCACATTGGCTCACTGCTGTAATCACCTCGTTCAGAACGATGGCGCTGCTTGAACGGGTCGGCTTACAGGGTCATTAGAACCAGGTCAATTATTCATTACAAAATGTGCCATCAAAGTGGAGCACTAAGTACAGGGTTTCCAGCTCTGCCAAGAGGCACAGTCGTGTCTTAATACCTTTCCTAATTAAATCTGACTTTTACAGTACAAGTCAAAGGTTGATGTTGTGTGTAGACTTATTTATTTCCTTATATGTATGGGAATTTAACTGTATTAATTAATCAAATAACTGCATGTTATTGTTTGTTCTAATATATATATACTGAGATGCCTCAAATTGTGTGTGTGAGTGTGTGTGTGAAATAATAAATATATAATAATAAATATATTCTAGAATATAATCAAATATCAAAAATGCGATCAAATAACTCCATATTATTGTTTGTTGTAATGTTCATAAATTAAGAAGATATATATAAAATTTCTAGATTATTATTTTTATTGCACTGGATGTGTGTGTGTGTGTGTGTGTGTGTGTGTGTGTGTGTGTGTGTGTGTGTGTGTGTGTGTGTGTTGAAATACATGATTTGATATATAATTTCTATATAAATTCTGCATGAATAAATGCATATTTTATTTTGTAGTTAATTTATTAACTACTACATTATACTACATTTTTCTTCTTGAATATCAAAACATTAAATTTTTACAGTACATTTTAGAATTTAGCCTTGTAAAATGAGATGTTGGATGTATTTTTTGTATTTTAAGGATTGGTCCATTTTTTTATTGTTTTTTTTTAATTGTTGGTACTGATATTTCATTGTTACAGTGAAATAATTCAGTGTTTTTAATGAGTCATCTTTAAGAACCTGTAATAATGCTGAAAGGTCAATAAAACAATTTTAAAAATCTGATTGAATCTGAATCTAATGCATCTGTGGGACACAAAAGAAGAGTTTCTGAGAAATGTCTTAGTGTTTTGTTTTGTATTTTCATACAATGGAAGTCAGTGGTCATCAAAATGATTTAGTTACTAACATTCTTCAAATAATAAAAATACCCTAAATTCATAAAGGTTTGGAAATGGCATCAGGGTGAGATATTGATGGAATTTTCATTTTTGGGTGAACTGTCACTTTAACTTTCATTGTCTTTGGGTGTCAGCGTTAACTTAATGCTATGGCACAAACCCATAACAAAAGCCTTGTAATGGAGATGCATAGTAATCAAACCAGGTGAAGCTTGAAATTGATGTTCCAAGTTCATCGTATTAGCCAATTAATAAAGTTATATTCAGTCACGTGATCATGGCGTGACCGTATGGAAAGAAGGACATAAACACTGTGATAGGTGAGATAATCAGGATTAATTGAACTAATGTTCCTGAAGAACTTGCCTATTTGCTAATTTTCTCAGTTGCTGAGCACATCACTTAATTAAGAGGTAATTCGTCTTCCTGTTCACACACAGTTTGTCATATACCTTATATTAATTGCGACATTATGTGGTTGGAAATGAATGGAGAGTGAACTGATTTTCTTGATGGGGCAAATGCTAGTCTATAGTGTCCTTGTTCTTGATGAAAGTTATGGTTGATTGAATGAGTCTCATGTTGCCCTCTTGCGATTTCAGCCTGCAGGAGGCACTCTCTACCATCCTCTATCACTTCATATGGTCATTCATCCATCTTTGCTAATGCTGTTTTCAATTCAACTTGAAGACAGTTAATGATAAGCGTTGACTTTGACTTAAACAAATAAAATGCTCTAATGACAGTGACCTTGCACTAATTTCCCTAACTGAAATTTTTGCATCAACATGACAGAAAAATACTATGACACATGTCAAAACTGCCTCATGAGGTTAGTAGTTTAGGTAGACAATAAAGCAACTAAATTGAATTGAATTAGGTAAGGTGTCTTCTCCTTAACCTTTGTGGTTTTTTTGACTCGTGCCCTCTCAGTGTGAACCGCAGATGTTGCTGTGTCCATAATTCCCTCCACATCTCATCAGGCTCACTGTGAAATAGAGAGACCAGATGCAGCTCATTCCTGCTATTCGGCACCTACCGCTATAATGGCGCATAATTTAGCTGCTGTGTAGGTGACAAATGGCCCAACTCTAAAAGCCCCTGTGTTGGGTTCTAAAACCCCCAGTGATATATGAGCATGCAAGTCTGATAAATCCTCCACATCATTCGTTCTGTGACGGCAATTCATCACTTGTGGGAGTTTAGCATTGGAATTCCTATTGGATTTTTAATGAAAGAGAAGATAATGTGACTTAAAGTCAATGAGTTCTGTGAATTTTTTTTTTCTCCCACAAACCCCACCTACACACTGGAAAACTCCACCTCCTAATTTTCCACTATTTTCTCGTATTTCAACTTCCCAGGCACATCCAATTTTTGGGCCAGCCTATGTTGTTGTGTTTCTGTAAATATCAAAAAGTTGTTTTTATCTGAAATTTAGACTTTGGTTTAAATGCGCATGGGTTTTTGCCACATTAAAAGGCTTTTAAACTTATTTATGTATTTTCATATACTCTTCGTGTAACTGTGACTTCACTTTGTTCTTTTCATCTCGAGCATTTCTTCTGTTTCTTTTACGTTTATGTCTTCTCAGTTGACAGTTTAATTAGTCAATTGTAAAACACTTACAATGAAAACAAGTTGTCATTTTCTGTATAAATGTATTTTATCACAAAGTGTCATACATTTGTCCTGTTATGATCTATTCTACAAAGCGTAGTCCATCATAAACTTGACATTGTTTATTTTACCAATGACACAGCACAAGTAGTGTTGCTACAAGCCCACAATAAAAAGACTCGGCCACTGAGGCTTTGCGCCCTGTGTAAATAGTCAAGCACAACCTTTCATGTGCTGTTCTTTGATCCCGCATGAAATAACTATTCTCTTCATGCTCCCCAGTGAAGTGTGACATTTAAACAATTAGTGGGTTTTTGGCAATCAATGTCAGATTTCGCAAGAAATGTCTTGGACCGCAAACCACACAGAATCCATTTCATAATGATCCAGTGGTGTGAGTCGGTATCAGATTGAGAGAGATATTAGAGATACATTGTCCTGTGTCCACTGCATCCCAAACCATTGCTCTTCTCTCAAAAGTTTTTGGAGTCTGTTTCTGAATCATTAGCTTTAGCCCTTGACCCCCAGATTGGTTTAATGTGTGAAGGTAATATCTCAGACTGCTGATTCCGTAATTTCCTGTAAAGGTTACCACTCCTCCGCAACATGTAAATGATGAATGAACAGGCCACCGCGGACACAATCAGAAGCAGCGCAGTGATGCTGATTATCAATCCGTCATCGAAACCATCATCAGTTTTTCCAATTGAAACCTCAGCTGTACTTACATTCACACAGTTTTTCAAATGTCTACTTTGCAGGTCTGTAATTTCCACACAGACCTTGTACTGCGTCAGTGGCTGCAAGTGTGTGAGGTTGAACGTTTTTACATCTGACAACACATGGGCAGTGAACTGCAAGGAATGCTGCTGGGATGTGGTTGACCACTTAATATGTGACACAAGACTGCCCTTGGGTGGCACCCAATAAATCCTCACCGAATGTGGCTCATTCCCTTTGACTTGGATGTGCAGGGATTCATTTGCCGGCAGTGGGTAGTACCCATTTACTACGACCGAGACAGATCTCATGTCCGCACCTATGAGATTGTGGGCCACGCAGGTGTACTGCCCAGCCTCGTTCTCTGTGATGCCATAAACATCAAACGATCCTTCAGGATGCAGATGATACTTCTTGGAAACCATCTGAGGTAAAATCTTCTCTCCTGAAGGTGTGACCCAGTAGATCTCAGGTTCAGGATCGGCAAACGCCCTGCAGTGCAGAGACACAGAATTCCCGGCACCCACATTGACCTGCTCTGGAAGGCTCTCCGGAGATATTAGTGGCAGGCAGATATCCGCCATTTCACGGAAATGCACATGCTTGACAAGTCGACCTTCAAACTCTGAGGGCCCTGCGCATAAGAGGGCATCCGGTTCCATGAAGCGGACCTTGGTCTTGTTCATATTGATCCAGCGGATGACACAGTCGCAGTAAATGGGGTTGGAGTGCATGCTCACCTCCTGAATGTTAGGCAAGGATTCCACCGTCACATGATGAAGGGCCCGGAGTGCATTGCTATTCAGCATCAAGGACTCAAGCCTCGGGAGTTTGGAGAATGCATTTGGGTGGATGTAGGAAAGTCGGGGGTTGTTTGTCGCTTCGATTTTGGTCAGCTCTGGTAGGTTGTGCACAGCAAAGCTGTCGATGGAAACTAACTCCGGCATGCTGTTAATGCCAAGTTCTTTCAAATGGATCATGTCCACAAAGTCACCCCTTTGGATCCTCTCTATGGGATTCTTGTTAAGGTCCAGAAACTTGAGGTTCCGCACTTGTCTGAGAGCAGCTTGAGGTACTTTGGGGAACATATTATCATAGAATGACACGCTTTCCAGCTTATCGAGTCCAACCAGGGCACTGTCAGGGATTTCAGTTAGGTTCATTCTGGTTAGCACAAGACTGCGGAGATTGATAAGGGGCTTGAAATTCATGTCCTGTATTCTGGCAATTGGATTCTCTCCTACCATCAAGATTTCTAGCTGGAAAAGGTCCCGGAACCACTCTGTTCTTATGGCCCTCAGCTGGTTTGCATTAAGATGGAGCCTCAAGAGCTTGTTAAGCCCTTGAAAAGCCTCTGCACTGATCGAGGAGAGAAGGTTATGGTTAACATAAAGCTCCTGTAAGTTTGGAAAATGTGCAAGGCAGTTATCATGAAGGCTGCTTAGCCAGTTCTCCTCTAGATGCAAAGACAGAAGTTGTGGAAGGTGACCTAGAGAGACATCACTCAATGAGGATATGTTGTTTCGAGCTAGGTCTACCTCTGTTAGGTTTACCAGATAGTCCAAAGGACTGTCAATATTTGCGATGTTGTTGGCCTGCGATAGAATTACTTGTGTGTCTAAGGGCAGCCTCTCCGGCAGAGACAGAAGTCCTAGATCATTACAGTCCACAGTTGGAGCCTCATTATACATGGACGAGGGAGAGAACCAGGGTCGGACTTCACATTTGCACAGCTTGAGGCACACAACCCTCCACTCAGAGGCCTGAACTGAGTTAGTCAGCGCCAGCAAACAAACTGCAAACAGCAAATCTTTCATCTTGGTCCTACTCTCTTCAGCTTGTAATTGGTCCTTATGGGGTCTGGTGTTAAAGGCGTAAAATTCACAAACACACAATCATTTGTTATGACAACAGAGTGTATTTCTGCTGATGGCAAGTCCCCCAAAGCAGCAAGTTCGCCTGTTGTCGTCCTTGGCGGAGAGTAGCAACCTTTCAATTTACCCTGTTTTGGGTTGTCATGCAGGCTGCATATGTGAAGGTCAGCGTATCCTTAGGGGAATGGAAGCAGGGAAAGTGGAAATTTGCAGGGTGAGCTCAGGTTCCTGTGGGGGACAGACCACTTGTCTGCCATCGTTATTATGTTCAATCAGTCACACTCGTCACTTCCCATCTGTGGAAAAAAAGAGACAGGAGAGAGAGGAAATGAATACGGTGACAAATTAGCGTCAAGAAGAGCCATACTGGGATCTAGGAGCATGATGATATATTTAGACCATACGAGTGAAGGTATTATTGCTTTTTCGTGCCATCAAATAAAACATTATTGCTGGTTTGACCTCATATCTATCATGTGACCACTGGGACTGCTCTCGCAATATATTCAAATGTCAAGGAGGTTTTATGTGCACGAGGGCAGGTGTTATGAAAATCTGCGTACACACAACCATTCTGTTTAGTGTATGACTGAGTTGTGCGTATAAGAGCATCAGTATGCAGTCCCATCTTACTTCTGTCATAGATCATTTTGTAACTGTGAGATAATGAGCTTTATTTGGCGACTGACTGGCCAGACACTTAAATCTGTTGTAACGTGCTTTTATTTCTACGCTATGATGTGCTGTGAATATAATAACTTACTTTAACCTCATTTATATGAAAGCCAATTTAACAACTGATTCCTGTCATACATAACGCATTTAATTTGTGTTTTGCATTTCTTTCAAACGTGTTATTCAAGGGCATTGCTAACGTTGGTTTTTATTGTCTCATAAATAGACATTAAAGCCAACTGAATGCACAGAGGGGCAATTATTTCGCAATGAAGTGCTATCCCAAAGGGCTCAGTGATAACCACTGCATTTTGTCTTTCAGTGGCAGCTGCCAGTGGGCACAGTAAGTTAATTAAGACGTTTTAAAATTTGCCTGTGAACTCAGACTCTGTGCTTTGTACCTATTGTATGGTTGACTAAAACTAAATTTGAATGCATTACACAGTGAGCAACCCAGTAAGTTGTTCTTTAACCTTTTATACAGTGATGAAAATCTGATGTGGTCTGTATTTTTCAATACAGCATTTAATATAAATCAGTTTTTAATCAAATTGACAGGGTGTCTTTAAAATACAGTACTCTAATTCTGTCTTGGACAGATTGTTAATTCGGTTGCACTGTGAGGTTTGAGATAAGGTTTATGTTCAGTGATATTGATTGACAGCCCTAATAAAAATATAAAAATTTGGGTGCTTACACAGAAAATCTCAGTGTATTTGCTAGATCGTACTCCATATGTTGAAATTATGATTGGCTTGCAACCTTGAGGACAGAAAGCACAAAGCCACTTGCCTGTGCTAGATAAAGCTGTCAGTATCACTATAGGAGCAGGTTTGCAAAAGAACTCCTGTGTGCTTATGTTAGTCCGACTATGGCAGCGAGTCAACACAAGCAGGTGGGAGCATTTTTTTCCTCCTTTCTCCTTGCAAAGCCATCTGTTTGGTCCTGTAGTCTGCTTTTTTGCCAGGATTGTGCAAAGATCACTATTCATCCCAACGACCGTACAAATTATGAAGTTGTAAACTTATTACAGAAGCTGCTTACTGTCTGATGTATGAGAATAAGGGGGGGTGTTGCCATGTTGAGGAGCGACTAACTAAAAGCAGAGGCTTTTCAACAAGCAGTTAGTTGAAAAATAGCAAAAACATCACTGTTTTTATGTTACATTTTATGTGCACATTTTTACAGCCAAGCAAGATAACCAGATTAGCTCTCCTATATTCATCTCTTATATTTATATACAATATAGACAGTGTTAGAATGTCTGATTTGTTTTAATGAATCAGTTCATAAAATAACTGATAAAAAAGACATAAATCGATTCTGCATAGATGTCAATATTTATTTTATTTATTTATTTATTTTTTTTTGTAGATATTAGGGTTTTTTATATATAAATATCTAAAATAAAAAATAAAAAAATATATAAAATAAATTATATAAATAAAAAATAAACGTGTATATATATATATATATATATATATATATATATATATATATATATATATATATATATATATATATATATATATATATATATAACTGCTTGATACTTTAATGTCTTCACTTTGACTTTAACTGCAAATTTGTCTCATAATTTAAATCAGCTTCAAAAGCTGTTTTTCTTATTTATTTAACAGATAACAGTCATTATCTGCAGAGAACATGCTCTCTGTTGCTATGACAAGCACAACATGGATGCACTGAGCTGAACACAAGTGTGAACAAGTATTGATACACACACAAGGACACACACCTCGCTTGCTCTCTCCATCTTTCCCATTTCTGTCTATTTTCTGTTAAGAGCTTTGCGCTAAAGATGCCCACAAACACTAATTTGATTTGTTCATGTATGTGTCCTTCTTAACTAAGTGAGCCCTCAGCTGCGGTTAATGAGTGTTGTGCTCACTTCATTATGTGAAACAGGGGTTTGAAATAGTAGAGCATGCCTCTATAGCTGAATGCTGGAAGGAGTCAAAGTTCACTGATATCGTGCATTACAGATGCACACAGATGCACAGAATCTGGAGAGATGTATATAATGTAACTTAAACACTATTATGACATCAGTGGTTAATTGTGGTTTATACAACAGTTATTGGTGCTCGTCTAATGTGATTGGACATTGCTCATGTGATTCAACAATTCTACATTGTTATTTGTATTAATCAAAAAGTATTATAAATATGTGTTCAACATTATTCATTTACATTGTTATTTCACTTTGATTTGTTTTTTACCCATTTATTCTGCCGATACTTGAAAGAAACCTAAAATTTTGATTTCATAGTGTTTATTAAATATTTTAATATCAAAATGTATTTATTTAATGCATTTTTTATTTATTATATTTATTTTTAACGTTTATTTTTTTTATTTTTTTTATTCACAATTTGCAGACACTGTGTTTTAACTAAATTTACTAAATTTCAGTTTTAGTTACTTTAATACTTCTACTTTATTTCAATAAGTTGTTTACTAAATTTAATTTTTTTTTTATTTTTTTTTTATGTTTTATTTTAATGTGATGTAATATTTTTGTTTAAATTTATTTTAGCTTTACTTTAATTAATGAATACTTATTAGTAAAAACACTAAAAAAAATTTAATAAAAAAAAATATATTTTTTAAATAATTTATTATTATTATTTTTTTTCTGTTCTAAAAGAAGCCAAAGTTGGATGTAATGTTGGAATTCCCACAGTAAAATCTCCAAAATCCCACCATATTTTAAACATGAAGTATGTGGTGATTGGCTAAGGGATAGCTGTCAGAGATGTTGTTTGCGTTTAGCACCGAGATGCTTTTCTAAGGAAGTTTTCAGTGGAAATTTGTAGTATGTTTTGTCTGAACAGTACCAACAGCAGTTCCTCTGTCTATCTGCATTAATCACAACTTTTTGTTGACAACCGCTCCTTGCCTAGAGTCAAGAGTCCAACCACTTTACTTGAAATATTTATGGTTTGCCTCCTTTAGAGAAAGTACTCATGAAACTAACACACATAGACACACACACACTCTCTCTTTTCCATCCACTCGTCTAATGCTACAGACACCACATAAAGTGGCCCTGCTGCACTATGTTTTATTCACAAGGTAGAAATCGCACCGTACTTCGGCAGTGGGCCAGTGTGTGTGGGGGGACATCACGAATTGGAGGTGACACCTTGTCACATTACGATGGCGTAACGCTGTCTGCGAAATGCCTTCCCCTCTGGTTTGCGTTTAGGGAATGGAGTGGATCTGAGGGGGCTGCTCAGGTTTCGTTTCATACTGCGCAGTGACTGAAAGCAAGAGTGAAAAACGTGTGCGGCGGCAGAATACTTAAAACCCAGCAGCGGCAGACTCTTGTGATGGTGAAGTTAATGGATTAAACATTTAGCCCTTGACCATGTGGGTCCACCTGCGTGGTTTCAGGTCCACTTCTAGTTTGGCTTCAATAGCAGATATATTAGCTGTCGGAACAAAGAGGCAACCTTCAGCTGTTTTTCATTTCACCTTCTGCTTTGGTTTTAATTCATTTACAGATTCTGTTGATCTGCTGAAATGTTTTTTTTTTTTGCTTTCAGTCTTTGAATTGAAGTTAATCATCTCTGTAAGTTGACTTTTAACACCACCACCGTGTAAAACTATCATGGTGTGGATATACCTGGTTGAGATTGAGAAAATATAGTTTTTCTATCCTGTTCTGTTTTATGTATTCCATTCTATTCTACTCAGTTCTATGGTTATTCTCTGCTTTTGTCTATTTCTGTTCTGTCATGTTCAGTTCTGTTCTGATCTGGGCTGTGTTTCTCAAAAGCGCTGTAGAGATCATTGGTGGCAATGGTTCTGCTCTCTACTTAGGCTTATTACGATGCTTTGGAAAACCCAGCTGTGGTTAGGTTTATGTGATTCTGTTGTGTTCTCTTATCAATTCTATAGTGTTTTATAATCTGTACTGTTCTATTTTCTGCTCTGTTCTATTTTGTTCTGCTGTGTTCAATTCTACTCAGTTCTGCTCTGTTTTCTACTTAATTCTATTCAGTTCTAGGTTATTGTTTTCAAGATATTCTGTTCAACTCTATTCTGATTTTTGTATTGTATTCTGTTCTGTTTCATTATGCATTATTCTATTTTGTTCTTTTCTGCTGTATTTTGTTTTATTTTAATTTCTTCCATTGTATTCAAATTTTCTCAGTTCTATTGTATTCAATTCTATTGTTTTGTTTTTCTCCATTTATGCTGTTCTGTTTTTCTATTGCATTTTGTTCTACTCAATATTATGCTCCTAATATTATGTTCTGCTCTTTTTCTAATTTGTTCTGTTCCATTCTTCTTGTCAAATTCTGTTTTATTCTTATTCAATTCTGTTTTTAATATATTCTACTCTTGTTTTGTTTTCCTATTTTATTCTGTTTATTTGCTAATGTGGTCTTTTATTTTCTCCTCTGTTTTTATTTATTCAAATTGTTTCTGTTCTGCAGTATTGAATTGTTGTTCTGTTTTGTTCTATTCTATCCCATTCTGCTCCATTTTCTATGACATTATATTTTACTCTACTCAATCCTAATATTATTTTCTGCTCTTTTCTAATTTGGTCTATTCTGTTCTGCTGTGTCTAATTTTATTTTATTTTGATAATTCAGTTCTATTGTGTTTTCTATTATGGGTGTGTATTTCTATTCTATTTTACTGTATTCTGTTCTATTCAGTTCTAATTTATGTTCTATTTTACCTGGTTATACTCCATTTTGCTTTTAATATTCAGTTCTGTTCTACTCTTTTGTCGTTTTTTTATTTTATTCTGTTTTCACTAGTGTGTTAGATTTGTTCTCCTCTGTTATATTTCTGTTTTTTTCTGTTATGTTGTATTCAGTTCTGCTAGGTTTTGTTTTTCCCTGCTTTTTATTCTGTTCAATTCTGTTTATTCCATTATGTTGATTTGTTCACTTTATTCTATTCTATTTTGTTCTGTTCTATTCTATTCTATTCTATTCTATTCTATTCTATTCTTTGATTCTCTTCTGTTCACAAACTGTACAAGATAACCAAGTTTACTTCATGAGTTATGAGCTTGACTACATGAGTGTGTTTTCCCCCGTGTGCTGTAATATATCAGCATTGTTTCCTATCACACAACATGGTGTCACTTCAAACGCCTGGTGTGAAGTATAATTAGCTAAGATACTACGCTGACACGGGCACCGTCAGAGAGTGTGTGTGTCTGTGTGTGTTATATAGTCCTACAGCTCTCACCTGCTCCGCACTGCTGGCGAACACACCGCACGACAGCAATTAATTACGCTTCAGCACTGCTGACAGAATCCCTATAGATATATCAGCTATTTCTGTCGCATATTCTTCAGCCCTGTCTCAAGACATGTTAGCATTTTTTTCTTCTATTGTCCCTATTGATTTCTCTCTCCCATCTCTATGCTCCCATCTACACCTTGTTCATACACATGAGGCAGGAGCAAATACCATAAATCAGTGGTGCTTAGACCAAATACATGTCCCTTTTTGGTTCCTACCTTTTTATCTTCCATTATCCAATTGCATTTTGATTCCAAACCATAAACACAAACTTGGTAATCAAACATACCATTAGAGAAGCCAAATGTTTTTATTATACAACTGTACTAGCTACTATAAGGTCCCTAAGTGTCCTATTCCGGAGCCATATGAACTATGCTGAGGAAACTCAAGTCAGTTTGTTTTATATTGCCGCATCTTAACCTCTTTTACCATCTGACATAGGAAGCAAACATAACCTGTAGTAAGTTTGTAGATGGCATGTTTTTGTATTTTAGGCTGAAGAATAACATAGATCTTATTTAAAGCAGAGCAGAGTGACGTCTGTTAAAGTGAGGTGCTGTATGAGCTGTGGCGTAAAATAATTTTGTCATATTTCACTGTAGCACTTGAAAGCATTTGTGACGGTCATAAATTTTACACACAGTGATACAACAAGGTTTATAAGACCATTTTTTGACCATCAGGGTTGATTGTGCATGAACAAAGCTAATTGTCCAGAAATAATACAAAACCTTTGTTTTAACGCTATGATAATTTGTAGGTAACATCCAGATGAGTATTTGCAAGAATAATAGCCTACAGTTTGGCCAGAAGTTGCTGTCTAAATTCTCAATTTTGATAATGCAACATTCATTGTGCAAGTATATTGATAACGTTTACTTTATAAGCCTTTTTTTTTTTTTTAATGATAATACTCTCAAACTGGTGACAGAATAAACATATATACCTTATGTTTTACTCACACTACAATCTCTAAAATCCCTTGCAGTAACTTAAAGAGCCATAAATCAATAATTTCCTCTTGATCCATCACATTATTGGATTCACAGTTATTTCTCCCCATGATACCTGTAGAGTCTCTGCGTGAGATTATGACATTTTGTACGCGAATGCGCAGAGATTTCTGATCAAAAACATGGTAAGTATTAAAACTGAAGATAAAAAAACACATTTAGGAGTGATTATAATATTAATTGTGCGCATACAATACATTTGGCTTTAAGCCCCCTGCACTGGCACACTATTAAAATCCCCCATCACACAGGATGCTCATGAGTCATGAGAGCGTGAGAGAGCCGCGCTTACCGGAGAGAATGAGATTCCTTGTTTGAAGCACATAATATATTCCTTTCCTCTCAACCGCGGGATTGGACTCCAGACTTGCAGAGTTATTATAGAGATCTAGATCCAAATGAATTATAGCTTTATTTGAGCATGTGAGAGATGTGGAGTCTGTCTCCATACGGTTGTATTGGAAAAGATGCTGAGCGCACCGCGGACTGAGAACCGGAGAAGCGCGTATCCATCCAGCTGTCTGTGATACTCCCTCCCTCCACAGTCTCCCCAGGGACAGGCTAATTCTGCCTGTCGTTCGCTGCAAGCTGATTGGTCAAGCAGAGCTGTTCGTCAAGTGAAGGCTCCCTCATAAGCTGGAAAGTGGGTGGGGCTATTACATCACTCGCTTTTTACCATCTCTCTCTTCCCTCTGCATTTTCATACTCCCACTTTCTCTCTATCTTTCCCTCGTCAACTTGATCTCTATTTGTAGTTTTCTGCGCTCTGCCCGTGAGGCTACGACTGATAAAGATACGCTATTTGAATATTCAAATGCTGACGACTAGATCAGTGCTTCTCAAGTGGTTTTGCTCAGATTTTACTTGGAAAATTAATTGATTCAGTATCACAAAAGTGAACACTGAAATGTATTAATGTAGACCAGTGCTTCCCAAATCTGTCCTAGAGGCCCCCTTGCCCTGCACCTTTTGTATGTCACCCTTATCTAACACACCTGATTCCATTCATCAGCTCGTTAGACTCCTGAGACTGCAAGAACTAAATTGGGTCTGTCTGATTAGGGAGAAATACAAAATGTGCAGAGCAGGGGTTCCTCCAGGACAGGTTTGGGAAGCACTGATGTAGACAATACACTACCAGTAGTAGCCTACCATTCAGAAGTTTGAGGTTGGAAAGACTTTAAAGGGATAGTTCACCCAAAAATGAAAATTCTCATGTGGTTCCAAACCCGTAAGACATCTTCAGATGTAGACAAATTAAGAAATAGCTTTTTTTGATGACAATCTGAGAAATGTGGTTCTGACCCTGCATAGACATTATTTTTGTTTTTCTTTGCGCAACGCAAACTAACACATAAGGTTAAAGATGTCCCGAAATGTGGTAAGGAAATCATGTCAGAAAGCTCTCGGATTTCTTTAAAAAAGACTGACACATGCTCACCAAGGCTTTATTTTTGTTTTATTAATTTGATACGCAGCAAAAACGCAATACACACTGCAAACAGTATTCTCTATAGCTTTATAAAATTAAGGTGGGTGGGGCCGTTAACCACCTTAACGTGAGCCACATCGGACTCTATTTCAAATGAGCGGAATTTAATGATGTCCTTACTAACTTTCTGTGTCATTTACGTTTCTGTTTATTTGGTGTCTGTGAGGTGTCGGATTTCTTGTAAAGCTCTCGGATTTCTTTAAAAATATCTTAATTTGTGTATTTAATGATGTCCTTACCGTTTGCAGTCCGCTACTGATCCGCGGCTGTTTAGTCCACAAAACACAACAATCATTCACATGATAATTGGGTGATCTTTCATAATCTAATGACAGATTTTTTTATTTCATTTTTGTTTGTGAACTATCCCTTTAACTTTTGTTGTTTGGGAATGCAAATATTTAAAATGAAAGCACCACTTTTAATCGAAGTCTCTTTATGCTCACCAACTTTGGCTTGCAAAGTTAGGCCTATATCATGTGTTGCCTCGTTTATCTAAAGGTGCTCTTTTTCTAGTAAACCTAGCCAAAAAAACCATGTGTTTTGTGCTTTAATTAAATACAAAATAACTTTTCTATATATACCGCGAACAATGCGCTGTCATTTTATCAGCGCATGCAGCACACAAATATAATTTATTCATTTGATACTGGAACGCACTGACAGAACAACTGCAATACATACTGCGGAGTATGTGTGAAACACACTGCAATACATAGGAGTTTCAGGATACCTAAACGCAAAGCCTCCTTTAGCTAATGCGGAGATGACCGGGCCAACCAATGTGCGCGGAAGCGCGTTGTACAATGTAGGGGGGAAGAGTCGTTGTCAAACTACTATGTTTGAGTGCAGCACAGCTCTATATACTAATATATTGAACATATGCCTTCGGCAGAATTCAAATGAGCCATTTTAATCTAGATTAATCTAGATAAATCTAGATTATCTAGATTATAAAATAATCTATGCCCACCACTATATATATATATATATATATATATATATATATATATACTGTATATATACAGGTGCATCTAAAAAAATTTATATCGTAAAGAAGTTCTTTTTTTTTTCAAGTGAAATATATTCTAGATTCATTACATGTAAAGTAAAACATTTCAAAAGTTTTTTGTTTTAATGTTTATGATTAGAGTTTACAGCTCATGAAAGTCAAAAATCCAGTACCTCAAAATATTAGAACATTTACATTTGAGTTTCATTAAATTACCATCCCTCTACAGTATAAATTCTGGGTATCTCTTGTTCTTTGAAACCATAATAATGGGGAAGACTGCTGACTTGGCAATGATCCAGAAGACAATCATTGACACCCTCCACAAAGAGGGGAAGTCACAGAAGGTCATTACTGAAAGGACTGGCTGTTCACAGAGTGCTGTATCAAAGCATATTAAATGCAAAGTTGACTGGAAGGAAGAAATTGGGTAGGAAAAGGTGCACAAGCAGCAGGGATGACTACAAGCTTGAGAATACAGTCAAGCAAAGCTGATTTAAATACTTGGGAGAACTTCACAAGGAGTGGACTGAAGCTGGAGTCAGTACATCAAGAGTCACCACGTCTTCAAGAAAAGGGCTACCAAGCCACTTCTGAAACAGAAACAACGTCAGAAGCACCTTACCTGGGCTGAGGAGAAAAAGAACTGGACTGTTGCTCAGTGGTCCAAAGTCCTCTTTTCAGATAAAAGTTAATTTTACATTTCATTTGGAAATCAAGGTCTGGAGTCTGGAGGACAACCGGAGAGGCACAGAATCCAAGCTGCTTGAAGTCCAGTATGAAGTTTCTGAAGTCAGTGATGATTCGGGGTGCCGTGATGATTCCATCTGCGTCCACTTTATCCTTCCATCTGCTGACAAGCTTTATGGAGATGCTGATTTCCTTTTCCACCAGGACTTAGCACCTGTCCACAGAGCCTAAACCACTTCCAAGGTTTGCTGACCATGATATTACTGTGCTTGATTGGCCAGACAACATGCCTGACCTAAACCCCATATGGAATCTATGGGATATTTTCAAGAGAAAGATGAGAAACAGTGGATTCAACATTACAGACGAGTTGGAGGCTCAGTAGTGCCTCAGCAGTGCCACAGGCTGATTGCTTCCATGCCACACCTCACTGATGCTGCAGTTTGTGCTAAAGGAGCCCCGACCAAGTATTGAGTGCATAAGTTAACACACTTTAAAGAATTTCTTTAAAGATCCTTTTTTTTGATTGATCTTAGGAAATATTCTAATATTTTGAGATTCTGGATTTTTGACTTTAATAAGCTGTAAGCTCTAATCATCCAAATTAATCTTTTGAAATGTTTTACTTTACATGTAATGAATCTAGAATATGAAAGTTTCACTTTTTGAAATAAGTTATTTAAAAAAAAAATAACTTATATATTGTGAAAAAAAAAATTCACAATATTCACATTTTTTAAGATGCACCTGTGTGTGCGTGTGTGTGTATATGTGTGTGTATATGTGTGTGTGTACAGTATATATATATATATAATATATATATATATATATATATATATATTATATATATATATATATATATATATATGTGTGTTTGTGTGTGTGTGTGTATATATATGTACAGTATATGTATATGAATGTGCCAACCAGTTGAAAACCACTGGACTAATTCTAAATGTATTTAAAACATTTATTGAGTCATTTTTACCCAGCTCTGCATAATGAGAGCTTTTCTCATTTTTTGCATAATTTTCCAGTTTGGTCTACAGTTTTTGTGAGATATAATCGATATTGATCTTTAGATAAATTTTCTTTACACACACTTAACCAGGCTATTGCATTTACTGCAAAATCCTACTTGGAAAATCAGAATATATTTTCCCAACATGCCGTATGTAACACTTGAGATAAACACCAACAACATTCAGGCCTGCAGAAGTAATGAAAATCACAAATCAGGCTGAGCGTCAGAGCTGTTGCAGAAGAGGTGTGTGTGTGTGTATGACAGATGGAGGCTGCGCTAGAGCTGTTTGAAGATTTAACACTGCATAGGTTCTGACAGGAAGCTTGAAGTGAAGCGTTTACTGAATTTTATTTTTTTAATCTGAAATTAGATTTTAACTAAATTAATTTTAAAACAAGTTGTGTCAAGAGTTGTCTCAGACTTTTGGAACCTCATTAAACTGTTATTAAAAACTAAATACAGATAAACTCTATTCAATAAAAGATAACACGAAATGCCCTCCCAATGTCTTGTGAGATATTCTAAATGAACAGATTTTGTTCTTAGGTGTCTAGATTTTCAAGATATGGTGTTCAGGCTGTCACAAAGAAAGTAGGCAATTTCTGACCAAAGTGCTTGCTCAGCATTTGAGTGGCGTTTGGCACCAAAGTACACACTTCAGCCGTGAGAAGTCATCTTATAAGAAGCCTTACAGGGTGTGTTGCAGCTGAGAAAGTGCTCTTGCGGAAAGGCAACAAGCAAAAAAAGATTACTGTACATGAAATTCCATAAAGCGTTTAGTGACAGCCAGTGGCAGAAAGTTTCAGACGTGGATGGGATGAGAAGTTTGCAGTCTCCTGGAAGACAAGGTTGCGGCTCGGTCACAGTCAGGGTCATTGTGGGTAATGATGTGGGGGATCAGATCAAAACTGATGGAACAAATACTTCAGACACTACACATGTAGCACTTGACCTGACCTCAAAATAAAAGCTATGTGGGATCAGCCTGGAAATATTAGGGAACTTGGGAATGCCAGGCCTGAAAAAAGTCATGGAAATAATTGTAACTTTAAAGAGTCCTGAAAAAGGAATTGTATTCCTTTGCGATAAATTGTGCTTTGTGCCATTTGTCATGAATATTATGTTTGAAAATTAGCATTGTGTATATAGATCAATAATTTAATATGGTTTTGAACAGTGTTATTTTTATATTATTTATATCTTAAAGAAAAAAATATTTATTAATATTTCAAATGTACTTTCACCATTTTTCCATTTATATGTATAATTATATTTAACTTTATTTTTATTTCAGTTTCAGTATTTTTATTATCTTAAATAGTTATTAATATATTACCTCTATTTTTAAGTTGCCAAGACAATATATTTTTCATTTTCAATGAAGTTTTCTTCTAAATTGTTTGTTTCTTCATCTAATATTTATGTTTTATTTTATTTTAGCTTTATTTCAGTTAAGAAAAACAATTTTAATAGTCGGTCAACATTGGTTTTTAAAAATCTTTATTCAGTGACTTTATAGGTCATAAAAATTGATGCAAATTTACTTTTGGAAATATTATAAAGTTCAAAAAAGAAAATAAATCAAGATATAAAAGTCACACTATGAGATATAAAATTGCAATTACAGAACATAAATTTGCTAGATCTAAAGTCACATGACACGTGCAATGATTTTTCCCGACAGAAACTCTTCTGTAACAAAAACAGCCAAAAATTCACAGACGAGTAAATATATAACAGTATTTTCCTTTTCCTACATCTAAAACTTTAGGCACTGTCCCAAATGAGTTCGCTAAGTGAATCAAGTGAAATATGATCTAATAATATTGAGCCCTGAAAATCAAGAGTTTTGACATTCCATCGAGTCTTTTCTTGACTTACTCCAGCAGATAAGACCCATCTGGTCTCTGAAAACTGTCCCTAATGCCCCGTAATCCACTGAGCTCAGCAGCATTCTCAAATAAACCAGGAACAGTTCTGTCATCAGTATGCAAATGTTGTAGTCGTACCATCTCATATCTGCTCACTCCTTCTGCAGGAGCCCGAAGGACCCTCAGCAGAAGATCATCAAACGGGTCATTGGGATCGAGGGGGACTTCATCAAGTAAGTTTGTCCCAAATTAAGTTATGAATGGCGTTTGATGGCATCATCATTGATTCTTGGGTTCTAATGTGTGTGTTTACTCAGACTAACAGGCCTTTGTAGCACTGCTAGAAGGATCTGTTTGAGCTTATTAAACGTGCCAATTTAGGCTCAGTCCTCTTTAAATGCTTGTATCACACAAATGCACCATTTAGCCGTAAGTGTCATTAAACATTAATGTCTCATCGAACCATTCACGGCCAAAAGCATTACATCTCAAGGTGATCTTGGGATTCGGTTGAGGAAATCCCAGGCCTGATGACTTCTCGAGTTTGATTTCGAGATGATTCATATGAAGAGGAAGTTAATTTTCTTCTGTGATGACTGATGAAGAAAAACTGCTATTAAAAATCTGAAATTTCCTTCACGCTCGCGCTCTCGCTCTAAAGCGCTCACAGCACCACCTGCAATGGATATGAGCTATTGCTGTGTCAGAAAGTCATCTAAAATGTAAAACAAAGACTGCAGCAGCTGTGCGAACATTAATTATTGATCTTAGATTTAGAGAGCGGGCCAAGAGCCAAATGCAGGATTGGTGAATACACGTAGCTGTTCAACTGTAACATAAACAGCGAGAAATGAAAAATAGCCTGATGTTTTCCTGCATTAAAAACAGCCAGAATCCATTACTGTGTTAATGCATTATTTTTTTTCTATTATCAGAACGCTGGGGTATAAAAACCGTTATGTAAGAGTCCCAGATGGACATCTGTGGATCGAGGGGGACCATCATGGACACAGTTTCGACAGCAACACATTTGGCGGTAATCAATTAATTGGTGCTTACTAAGGACCAAAAAAGGCATACACTGACACACATGGAGACTTAGGAAGGACATAACAAACACTTTAGCAACACCAGAGCAGCAACCAACAGCACCCTAGAATCACGTCGGCAAGTTTTGCATCACTCATATTCTCTTCAGTTTTAAAATATTAATAAATATATATATATATATATATATATATATATATATATATAATATATAATATATATATATTATATATAGATATATATATATATTTTTTTTTTTTTTTTTTTTTTTTTTTTTTTTTTAAAGAAAATGTATTCCAAAACATTTCAATATTTTATAAATTTTGAACACAATGGATGATTTGATTTAGTAGGTTTTGCTTTTTTTTAGTTATTAGGTTTTTTTTTTCTTTTTCAATTGTTTTTAAATTTAATATTTTGCTTAACTGTTATTATTAGGGATTTTTGTAAATTGAGATGAAAAAACTTTTTAAAAAAAATGTAAAACTTGATTAATCAAAAATTAAGTTTAAATATAAGATTAAACTATTACTACTTTAAATGTATAGTTTTATATGCATGTTACAACACTTTTACAGGACTTTCAAAGTAACATTAAAGTTTAAAAATAACATTTATATTGTCAAATATTATTAAAATTATAAATGTAATTATTGTTTTATATACACATACCATTCAAGAAATTGGTATGATTTTTTTTTTAAATTTTTTGGAAGAAATTAATGTTTTTCAGCAAGGATGCACTAAATTAAAGAAAAGTGATTTTTGCTGTTTTCAATTAAATAAATGCAGCTTTGATGAGCTTCTATCAAAAACATTAAAAATCTCACCATCTCCAAAATTTTTAATGGTAGTGGAAATAACATACATTAAAAAATAATAAAACAAAATAGATTTATTTGTTGACTGTAGCAGGTAAAGATGCAAAATAAAAATCAATTTGGCATTTATTTTCAATTTCAAAATAAAATAGCATATTACAAAACAAGTATGTAGCCAGTCATTTTCTCAGGCTTGTCACTAGATGGAATACATTTGTCTGATCCCACAGGTGACCGATGGAAACTGTCTTTCAGGCTGCAGTTTCAAAGGATCTTTTCTGGAAGTCACCACCGTAGGCAGATTTCACCTCAAATAGACTTGTTTATAAAAAATTCAACAAACACTGACAAAGATTGCCACTTTCTGGGGACTTTGTTAACAGCCTGGAATGCCGCCGCCTGTAATGTATAGAGATTGAGGTATTATTGGTTCTTTGAAGAAGCTTCTTTGCTGCACGGCTCCTCAGATACATTATTAAACACAGCAGTGATTCTTTCTCCCATCTCAACTCAGACCGTGACACGACTCGCTACAATCATTCGCAATACGTCAATATGTGTTGCTCCGATTCGTCCTTGAAATGTTTTTAAATGTTGGGATTTGCTTGCTTGGACTGAAAAAGAAAAACAAATTGTCCTGTCCATGTAGTCACTGTTCCTTCAGTTTTGATGGTTTTGCACCAGCTGAGGTTTTCGAGTGTTTGTCCTCAGGAGGATTTTTAATGATGTTTCTTGTCAGAAAGCAAATGAAAGCAAGTGAATTCTCACTGAACCACATACTTCCTAGGTCTTTTATTATTGTTTCACATCTATTACCCAAAATGCTTTTGGTTTTCCCCAGAGACCAGGGCGGAAAACGCAAGGGAGGGGTGTGAGATATATTTGGCGAAAAACCATCAGGTCATATATCACTAAGCATATATTCTTGCTGGATGTTTCAGGCAATTGCTTTCACTTTTGTCAGTACAGACTGTGCTGTTACCTTGGCTTGATGTTGGTCTATTATGCAGCGAGATGTGTGTGTTTATGTGCGTGCATGGAGGAAAAAAACATGTCCTTTTCGATGCAACATTTAAATCTTCCTGAGAATTTAAAATTGATATTTAATGCTGCAAAGGCTTCTAATGTTGTTGTTCGAAATATTTGGATTCTGAAATAATGAAAATACTCCAGCATTTCACAAAGCGCTAATTGAAAGTCAGGACACAATATCCCAAATATTATTTTGCCCACAAAACACTGCAAAATGTCACACGGATTCGACTCAGACAACCAGTTTGTGGGCTTAAAGGGATAGTTGAGCTAAAAATGAAAATTCTGTCATCATTTAACTAATTTAGTTCAGAACCTCTTCCGAACATCTTTGTTACAATCCTGTAGGACAAACAAAATGTCATTTTGGACCCCATTGACTTTCATTGATTGTATGGACAAAACCACCTTTTGGAAAGTTTCTTAAGATTGTATTTATTTGATCAAAAACGGTGATGCAAAGCTGAATTTTCAGTATCATTACTCCAGTCTTCAGTGCTTAATATTTTTCAGGAACCAGTGATACTTTTTTTAATAGAAAGTTAAAAAGAAGAGCATTTATTAAAAATAGAAATGTTTTTTAACAATATACACTACCGTTCAAAAGTTTGGGGTCAGCAGATTTATATTCTTTCTTTTTTTGAAAGACATTTATACTTTTATTGAGCAAGGATGTGTTAAATTGTTAAGTGATAGCAAAGATTTATATTGTTAAAATATATATATAAACATACATTTATCAACATTTCTCAAGTTGAAATTTAACTAAAATGTAATAAAAAAAACTGTGCATTAAAAAAATAATAAAAATGACATATACCAAAATAAAATTTATTTGATTTTATTTAATAAATATCTAACATTTTAAAAATTACAATGAAAACAGAATAAAATACAAATTCAAAATAAAATCTGATTCAAAATATTAACAAAAATGATAATGGTAGGCTATATCAGTGATTCTAAATGGACCCATTAAGGCTCTTCTCAGAGCTTCTCTCTAGTATTTCAGACTCATATTGTGGTCTTGTCATGCTGTTAAACCCAAAGATTTGTGAAGTCTATATCTTCCTCTGCAGGTGAGTACATTATCACCCCTTCAAGTCCCTCCAAACCCCGCAGATATTTACAAAACCCTCAAATCAGGGTTTTTGGGAGCTTGTTGGATTCTCTCCCATGTCCTTCTGGCTATAAAAAGCAATGAGGTCCTTTTCTCTTCTAGCTAGAGATATATTGCTTTGTATTCACTGGATGAGAAAAGCATGTAATTCTTGTTTTAGTTGCTCTTTGTTAAACGACAGTCTATCAAAAGCTGCTTTCTCCTTAAGAAATAGACCGTTTTGTTTGACTTTATAGAGCGTTTCATGGTAGTTTATACGCAGAAGGTTGATGATTCTGATCTCCACAGGTTTCTCTGGGTCTTGTTCATGGACGGGCGTCTCACATCATCTGGCCGCCCAGTCGGTGGCAGCGGATCGAGCCGTCTGTCCCTCCAGAACGAAGACCGCTGTTAAACTGGGAGGGAGCAACAGAGGACGGTTATGATGACTGAATTGAAGGACAATTATACAACCATTTTAACCCTCATGTACAGAAAATGTAAATCATGTGTTATGGACTATAGAAATGTTCTTGTTGAATCCTTGTGGGCCAAATCAAAGCCCAAGAAAGACTTTCTGTTTTTAGTCACAGTTGAGGCGATTATTGTCAGTTGTACATATTCTTGACCCTTTTGTCAGGTTGATGTCAATTCACTGGTCATGACTCTATTATACTCTTTTAAGTTTTTATTAATAAATCGCATAGTCATACAGTTATCTGCCAAATTAATTATTCTTTTAAGGTCAATTAAATCGCATAGTCATACAGTTGTATATATATGTATGTATATATATATATATATATATATATATATATATATATACATATACACACAAAGTGTTTTATTTATACACGTTGAAAATCGTATCCTATAAAAACCACACATACATATAAGCTTTCTTAGAGAACCAGCTGCTTTTAATATACATATGTATTTTACAAAATTAAGTAAATTGTAATATTTGTATTACATTAACATTACAGAAAGTAGCTTATCTACCAAAATATCAACACCACATTTGTCGTTCATTCTTTTAGATATATTTAATAAAACATGCATGTTTTATAATATTTATCCAAATACATATTTATATTAAAGGTTACTTTTTAATTGGTGGTTCTAAGATTTTCAACTTATAAGCAAGCTAATTACTGTTGTGGGCTTTGAAAATGGCTAATAAAAAGTTGCTCATGTGTCTTATAGGAATAGTTTACCCAAAAATGCTCACTCAGTCCAAGATTTAGAATGGATTTAGAGAAATTACAACACATTACATCATGTGCTTACCAAAGGATCCTCTGCAGTGAATGGGTGCCGTCAGAATGAGAGTCCACACAGCTGATTAAAAACATCACAATAAACTGCAAGTAATCCACACAAAAAAGATGCATGTTTGTAACAAACAAATATGTCTTTAATCCATAATTTTGCTTTTTAGTTTTGATTTTAGATTTTAGTTGTGTGGATTACTTGTGTATTATTGTGATGTTTTTATCAGCTGTTTGGACTGTCATTCTGACGGCACCCATTCACTGCAGAGGATCCAGTGGTGAGCAAGTGATGTAATGCTACAGTAAATCTCTTGTGATGAAGAAACAAACTCACCTACATCTTGGATGGCCTGAGGGTGATCACATTACACGTTTATTTTGGGGTGTACTGTCACTTTAAAATCACACATAAACTCATTCTTAGATTGGTCAGTCTTTATATGGCAGTTATTTACAACTTCCAATTAATGCCAGCACTTTCGAGTCAAATTAAGCTTTTGCTTATGTTCTTCTCAATGTCATATCTGGCACATCCACCTGTTCTGTGCTGCGGATGAAGTATTTTCATATGCTCAAATCCAATGTGAAAGCACAAATAGCTGCAATTTTATATTGATCTCATGCTGCCTGAGATAGATTTGTGCTTAAATGCTATAGCTATGAATTTTCCGATTGCTCTAAGACAGGCTTCCTCGAGGGGGTCGAACATCATGCAAGACTGAACTCGATAGGATTTAATGTGAGTGGCCACAGGTCAATACGGATATTCGCACAAGGCTGTGATGAGTTCAATGGCTGTCAAACATAAATCAACACAGACAGCCCTAGGGCTAAAGTACGCCAGGGAACAGGCACAAATCTTAGGATACTGCAGGAAGTGGAGATAATGGAGCCGCAGCCAAGCGGGGCCTGAAGATCCTTGATTTGAAACGGTGCGTGCGTGTGTACGACAGAAACGTGTTTTTCACCTCTGACACTCTGCATTCGCTTCCCATTCAGAGTAAATAAGATGTCTTGCATTGGTGACGAAGCATGATTTCGATATCAAGCTTTTAATCTTCTCTAGAAGGACACGGGGAACGAGCATGTCGTAGCAGCCTATTTCAGTTCCCACAAAGCTCTTCAGAGGGGAAGCAATTTCTCATTGAACATGACAACCACATTATATACCCACAAGAGCAAATTGAAGCCCCAAATTGAATTTACCTTACAGAATCACAGAGGTGTGCGCTTTGGATGTTGATGTAAATGCAAGCTGAATTGTGTATCTTTCACATGAAGCTGTTTTGTACTGGAGATACTCGCATGTAGTTCATCATGTGTTTTTTTATGTTTAAATGGGGTTACTTTGCATTCCAGTCATCTCGGAACTCGGAGGAGAAGAAACTGTTGAATAAAGTCGTTATTTTTGTTGTCTTTGCGCACAAAAAGTATTTTCGTAGCTTCATAGAATTATTGTTTAACCACTGATTGCACAAAGTACTATTTTAACGATGTCCTTACTACCGTTCTGGGCCTTGAACGTGTCAGTTGCATTGCTGTCTATGGGAGTGTCAGAAAGCTCTCAAATTTCATAAGAAATTTCTTCATTTGTGTTCCAAAGACGAACAAATGCCTTGCTGATTTGGAACAACATGAGGGTGAGTAATTAATGACAGAATTTTCATTTTGGGTGAACTATCCCTTTAAATCAAAAGAAAAATGAAGACTGAAAATTATTTTTCTTAGAATTAAGGTGGATGGGGACATGGACAGCAGTAGTCCCTATTCACTTTCACTGTACTTTGAAATATATATAGTGTTACTATATATATTCTTCCACTGAAGAATTTGAATTATACAGGTTTGGAACGACGTGAGGGTGAGTAAATAAAGATTTTTGTTTTGTGGTGAACTGTCCCTTTAATTTCCCATTTCATAAATATTGAATTTTATCATGCCATATGTTCAGGTTATAATGCCAAATTGGTTTTATTATATATTTTTTGTCACCAAAATATGCTCAAAAATAGACAAAGCCACAAAGCTCAGTTATATGTGAGGCACAGGGACACAGTACTACAGGGAATATTTTTAATATTTACTGGGCAGCTGTGCTTGGCACAGGAATATAAAGGACTCTATCTTTACCTTAATTTGAAATATTCATATTCAAAGTCAATGCATAAAGTTGTGCCAGATTGAAGGAACAAATTATGCAAAGGCCAGATAAGGATAATCTTTTCTCATCCCTCAGTGTCACCGTATGATGTTATTTTAAAATAACAATTCTTAAAACCAGGTAAAACTGTTGAAAACAATTGTGTTGCTTAATAGTTCTGTGAAAACTGTGATATTACTATTAAAAAATAATACTTCAGCAAGGATGCATTAAATTAACAGTTATAACAGTAAAGACATGTTGCAAAAAAAATATTTAAAATAAATGCTTTTCTTTTGAACTTTCTATTAATGAAAAAATATGGAAAATTTATCTTGGTTTCCATAAAAATATGAAGTAGCACAACTTGTTTTTAGCAGTGATCACAAAAATGTTTCATGAACAAATATATTATGGCATTATCTGTGAAAGTGAATGCACTTAATTTTTACATTTTCATTCAAATTTAATCTATAGTTATAGATTAGATCAATGTAACTAATTTAGTGGTTTTACCTGCTGTGAATATGATCAGTTTTGGGGAATAATACTTTTAAAAGCAATACTTTACACTATTGCATTACTCCCTAAGAAAGTAACTAATTATTTTATTTAGTTACTGTTTATGGAAAGTAATGTGTTGCATTACTTTTTCTCATCTGACTTGCCTTCATTTTTCTCTCTTCTGAAACAAACAAACAAAAGAAGCTCAGATATGTTGTCATATTTTCTGCTTAGTGTGGTTGAACTGGATTATCAAAGGTCAGCAGCAAAGACATTGGTTAATAACGTGATTAAGTACATAACGGATATTTGTGTTATTTAGCCTAACATTTAATTATTGCAGGTTTGTGTCATTTTCTGAGTTTGCATTATACTCTTTTTATTCATTCTGAGGGAACCTAAATCTTTTTTTTTGTGCAAGTGAGAGAAGTAAATGCATGCTGACATTCAGTCTAGAACTATAGTAACAATCATATTTACACAGCGCACATAAAGTCCCTGCACTTACTCCAGATTTCTCTCAACATGAGGACAGGAGAGCTGCCAGTCACTGCATGGGAAACATTCTGGCATTAGTTATTTGAAAAAGTAACTCAGATATTCTCTTGTAAATGTTAAAGTAATCTGATTACGTAACTTGTGTTACTTATAGCCTAATGCATTACCCCCGACACTGACTACGATCCTACTATAAATGCTATATAAAAACTATTTTACTATGCAAGAACTGTGGTAAATCTTCCTAATGGAGCAGCAGAGCATTCCAGGTGTGTGTGCAGTCTGAAACATCTTCATAAAAAGCTCTCTATTCACTCATGTGGTGGCAACAGGCTGCAGAATCAGACTGACCCAATTAAAACAGCGTCCTCAGCTCAGGCCCTCAAGGCAGCTTGCAGTTGTGTGGTTTCACTGATAAGCAACACAGAGCAAAGAAGCCGCTGTATTATTACCTGGCTTTTGTGCTGCCACCCCCTTAAGGCCTCAGTAATGGCAGCCACAACAGGACATTTGCAAAGGGTAATAAGCTCATTAACCGATTCAGTATGGATGTGGCTTTTTGTGTGCTATCAATGCACCCGGCACCTTCTTGTCTGGACCCTAAAGGCTATTTTAGAAAACAGGTAATTGTAATAGTATATTGCAAATTAGTGGATTCTGATGGTTATCTCGGGTGTGGAATCAACCTGAGAGAAATCTGAAAAGTTTTCTTTCGTTCCAAAGGTTGAGAAAACTTCTGTACTTTCATGGCAATTATAGTGCAAGAAAAATGACAAATGTTGCAAGCAAAATATTGGGATAATGATTCATGTATATTCTTTTAACGGCAGATTCATCTTTAGAGCCTCACTATGAGGAGCAGTTTGCATGTAATGCCACCTAAAGCTCAACATAATGAAACAGCTCCATCTTGAGGCTGAATAAACATATCAAGGGTGCTTATAGTAACATTTTTACATTTCAAACCATTTTTTTTACCACTCTCCTGATTAATTGTTTTTTATTTTATTTTTGTATTTTTTTGGAAGGAAAATGACAGAACCCCTTAGTTACCAGATGGACATGCCAGCTAAAAAGGATAGTTCAGTCAAAAATCTAAATTAATTCATGTAGACCTACTCGCCCCTTGTGTTGTTCTAATGCCATATGCGCTTCTTTATATTTCACACCACAAATGGAGAAATTCAGTTAAGATGTATGTCTCGCTAGAGATTTTTTTTATTGCTTTTTAAAGATTTTTATTTATTATGATTTATTATGAAAGCTTTTTTTTTCTTCTTCTTCTTTTTTTAAAGACGTACAATGTCACAGAATGGTTCCATGCGACACGTGTCGTGTGTCCAAGTGTTCTGTGGGTATACAGTAGGTTTTAGTAAAAAAAAAAAAAAACAACTAAATTTAATGTAGTATGTGCCGTTTGTGCACTGCTGCACGTTCATGAGAAATCACAATTAAATAAGTAAATAAACGTGTGTAAATATCTGACCGTGTAAGTCACAATTAATCTTAAATTCTTTTGAACAATGTGCAATTAAACTGAATTTAATTGAATTCTTCCGTCTGTTTAACGCGCGTCCTCCAGTCCGGCAGAGAGCGCTGCGCGTGCATCAACTTAGTCCTTCAAAAGAGAAGTTGTTTTGAAAACGCCAGTGTTCAAATACACACAGTCCAGAAACAGCACATCGGCTTTTATTCATATAACTCTCTGACCAGAAGGCCAGCCGGGTTGTATCATCGGTAAGTTTTCCGTCAATGTGGTTTTCCCGTCGGTTTGCCTTCATAAACACACAAAGCAGTCCGGTCTGTAACGTTATATGCTAGTTTTGTGCTAGTAATGAATAGCTCTTTCATTTTAAGAACGTGTCAGGATAAAACAGTCAAGATAAAATATGGATAAATAAAAGAAATGTTCGCTTGTTATTGAGACCGAACATTTGTGTGTCTTGCATGTTAAATACAATTTGATGGGTAACGTTAGTTAAATGTGAGGCACTTACTGTAACTAAAACAATTTACATTTGAACAAATCGGCAATTGCAGTATGTAAAGATGTTAAAATGAATGATTTAATGTTCAACTAATATTATAACTAATATAACTCGAACGGCTCATAGTAAATATGCTACTATTTAGCCTAGTAAGTAAATACAATGCAGTTTACGTTAATACAGCTTATATTATCAACGTAACATCCAATGAAAAACTGATTTAAAAATTACAGTTTTTGTTTTTTCAGCTTATATTCCAATGAAAAACTGATTTAAAAATATATGTATATTATTTTTTATATTTATATTAATAGATTTTTGTTTATTATTTTTTATATTTATATTAATAGATTGTTAATTGTGTAATCTATTAGTACTAATATTATTAATTTAATAACATCTTACTACTTGAATTGTCTAGATAAAATTGATTGAATGTAAACTGAACTCATACTTCCCATGATAAATGTTTCTGTGTCTTTCAGATCGACTTAATGCTGTGCCCTTAGGCCAGCATTTCAAATGAACATGTCTCTTGCTCAAAGAGTCCTCCTGACATGGATCTTCACACTTATATTCCTTATTATGCTAGTCCTGAAGTTGGACGGGAAGATCTTTTGGAGCTGGTTCCTCATCTTCCTTCCTGTCTGGACCTTTGATCTTATTCTCCTCCTCATGCTCATTGTCAAAATGGCAGGCCGCTGCAGGCCGGGCTTTGACCCTCGCAACGGGGCGGAGAACTTGAAGAAGCGCGTGTGGTACCTCGTGGCCATGCTGCTTAAACTGGCATTTTGTCTGACGCTCTGTGCCAAATTAGATGGCCTAATGGACATCTTGGTGAGCTCGGTTTGCATCCCTCTGTGGGCACTGCTCATCGGAGCTATGGCGGAACTGGGCTACAACGTTTTCCACTTCAGAAGAGACTGAACATATGAACGGTATTCTTTGAAAGCCAGCAGAAGTCTTTACTGTATTCTTCAGGAATAAAGTTATCTTGAAAGTAGATGTTATTCACAAAGAAGGGAATATATAACGGACAATAAGAATGTACAGCTGTTTCGAGCTCTTTATCAGGAATTGCTTGTTTCTTTCAGGCTCAAGAGTGACTACGCTGAATAGCCTACGTTTCATGTTAACAGTGATGCAGGGAGGGTTACATATTTTGGCTCAGTGGTGAGTTTCCCCTCGGGGGACTGAAATGACTGATTGTGAATGTTGCTCAGAATATTTATTGCATTTTAGTGAAACACTGAGATCATTAGCGGCATACCATAATGGACATTTGAAAAATAAGCGTTAACGTGCTGCATACACACTGTTTGTTCAACCAGTACTGTAACACAACATGGTTTGCTTACAGAAAAGACATGCATTCTATAATAATGGTGTATATTTATGAATCTGCGTTTCTTTATTATACACTTATGTTTTGCTTTGCAGAACTTACATAATAAATGTTTACAAAATGTAATTTTAATTTTCTCCTGTGCAGAGTGTGTAAATAATAATAAAAAGTAATAACAGCATTCTTGTAATTAAAAGATACATGTTTATCTTCTTTATAACAAGTATGTTCAGTAAGTGCACAGTCATTATATTTACAAATGTTTCAAAGATCATGCGGAAAAGGTGTTACAATTCAGCAGGGAGCAAAATGAGTATTTCTAGAAGAAATTTAGCAATTTATTCATTAGTTAATTTTATGACCCTCTTTTTTTAACTGAAATTGACATTTCCTCTTAGAAAGAGTCGTCTGTCTTTTTGGGGTGTACATACATACAATGTTAGAAAATAACACTTATTGTTATTTCAAAATTCCTACAATGTACAATGAAAATAATTACAGATGCTTTTATTCAGCTGGTAAAATCCAGCTATTTGTATTTAAAAAAATAAAATAAAAATAAAAAAACAGGCATCTGAAATTCTGCAAATATCCATGTAAACATAGTCATGGATTGGCCCAGACTTACAAACATTTTAGTGTTTGTAAGTTAAAAAAAAATACAATATCATAGCATAATCTGTAAATAGCATGGTTTCATGTCTTATGCAATATTCAAAGCAACACAAGAGGCTCAATTGTGTATTCTATGTATTCTACTTATACATATGTGTACAGCTCAAAAAACAACAACAAAGATACAGAAACATTTATCAATGTTGATTCAAGTTCTGACACCACACACATTTTCTATTAATAAAGCAATAAACACAAGTAGCAATATACTTAAGGCACTTGCCTTTTTTCTACCATCTAACTTCAAAAGAGAGCTTAATTTTGGTTGGTAAATTTTAGAATTGGTGGGTATAATATTACTTGGCAAAGTTTTTAGGTCTAATCATCATTTTAACAGTCTTAAAAGATTGTCTCTCATTGGTTGGGTAATATTCCATTGTAATGTTGTGCCATGTACCCCAAAATATCCCATTACGTAGCCCTTTGTACTTAGATTGATAATATCTCCCATTTAAGTTTGCAGACATGCATGCATCAAACCACCAGCCTGAGCTGTAATAGGCCCCGCAGTTTCCAGAGGGATACTGGTCATTGTCTCTGTCCGGAGTGGTAAAGAGCTTCTGGTCGTGATTGTACTTCTTATTAAACTGCATGGCATTACCAGCTGTACCGGAGTAACCACCAATAGACAGGCGGTATTGTTGGCTTTCATTGGCCACGTAGAAGTGGTCATAATGAGCATATTCTTTGATACCCTCAGAGTCTTCGATTTCTATTCGCAATGACACGTTCTTCGCCTTTGTCAACAAGTGAATCTTGTCATTGCCAAGCCAAAACTCACCTATTAGTTTACCAAATCCATTCTTGTACTCGTCCCATGTACGATTGAAACTTGTGCTGCCATCAAAGCGATGCTGTATCAAAGTCCAGCCCCCTCCAGAAGACTCCATGTCACAGAAAACAGGAAACATGCTGCTCTTTGGCTGAGGCGTTACTCTATATACACCATTCCTTCGGGACTTCGTAATGTAATCAGCGCAGTCTTGTGCAGGTCCTTTTTCTGTGGTCAATAAAAACTGTTTTAGGTTACCTCATTCTTTGTTTATGAAAAATGCATTTACAATGTATAAACAGCCTAAATCTGCATGCTTAAACGTCTTGAGCATTTCTTTGCCATTGTTATCTTTCAACTAGAGAAGCTTTAAGGCACTTTTATTTGTAAAGCTACTTTGAAACCATATTTATTGTGGAAAGCCCAATACAAATAAATTCAATTGGGTTGAAATTGGAGCAATAAACGTTCAGCTGAAAATCTGGATCTTATGTATTTGTAAACGAATGCAGAGTACTGAACTTTTGTGTGCATTAATTATGCACTGCAAAAAAGACTTTGCCTTTGAGCCTTTCCTCAAGCTCAGCAAAGACACCACATCCTGATACATCAGACAAAAGAAGAGGCCTACAGCTGGTCCTCTTCACAAAAACCACAACATCTGCTAATCAGATGAGAATCTATATCCACTTATCCTTGATATGGAATCCTATCACACTATCAAGATAAATGTGGGGTCACAGAACGTGTTAAACCGATACGTTCATATTATATTATTTCCTGGGAATGATTATCTGGGTAGATTGTACCTGTAGTTATTTTTGGACGTGTCCCTGTTTGCACTCTGCTAAAATCTTGGGAATAATCTATACAAAGAGTCAAACTGACTTATCCCACTGTACTGTAAGCTTTGTGTCAAATAAACATGCACTGCTGCCATACTCTAAACACTCTGGAGGGATTTTTACAGTGTGAAGTCAATACTCCTTCAACTTGTTTCTTAAAAATAACCATTAACATGGGTTGTGTGTGTAAGAAAATTCCTCACCTCTTCCAGAGTCCACTGGGGGCCTGGTCTGGGCTGTAGACTGTTGGGTTGACGTAGTGTTACAATCGCTGTCACAGGTGCTGTGGATCTTGTTCTTTACTTGCTCTCTCCCTGTTACCTCATCACTGACTGCATGTGATCTGAACCCCTCAGCAGTGTCCTCGGGGCTCAGTGAGAACAGCTTTGAGCCTTTAATTTCTTCAACATTTGTAAGCGTTTCCAAAACAACTGGATCTGTGTACCTCTCTCCACTGTAACTTTGGGCAGTGTCCGCACTGTTTGGGTTAGATAATATCTCCCCAGAGTTTTCTACCACTCTGTCTTTATTAAATTGAATAAGTTCCAGTTCTCTTGTTGCTCCAATACTTTCAAAGCTTATGGGTGTTTCCCAACTATCGTTTTTAGCCATTTCAACATGTGTATTTGTCACTTTAATAATATTTTTTGGGCTGTCTTCATGGTTTGTGTCCATAAAAGATACTGTCGAGGTGGTAAATCGATTTGTTCCTGATTCCTTAGATGACTCTTTCTTTAAGGTTGGTGCAGTTGGTCCTTTCTTTCCATTGCTGATCTTGTCCACCTCAAATGGTTGTTGATTGCTGGTATCATCAGTTCCCAAATTAAAAATCTTGCTTTCTTTCCCACCAGTAGGTGAATTCGAGGCTCCACTTTGCAGATTGTTATGATCCTCTGTACTCCCATTCTCACTGTTGTCTCTAAGTTGGTCTTTACTTTGTTGAACCTTATCCAAATCTTGTACATTACTTGAATTTTGAGACTCTGGTTGTGATTGTGACTCTGTACTGTTGTTTTTTAACCATTTATTATCCAATACATTTGACCTCATTGCCAGCGGAATGGGTTTGATTTCTTCTGTTTGTTCTTGTTCTGTTGCACCAGTGGGACTGTAGAATTGAGTCACTGTGCTTACCTTTGTCTTGAAGCCTCTGGTTGTGTTTGGTTCAGTTTGAAAGTGTAACCTCCTTATATAGCTTGGTTTTATAATTCCAGAGCCATTTTTCCTGGTAATATTGGTATTTCTGACTGGGATTGACAGCTGCGAATGTACCCCAACACTTTTGTTTGCTGACATGTTGTCCATCACATTAGGTTGTCTTAGTTTGTTGACTCTGTGTGAAATCACAGTTGTAAGATGTCTATCGGGGTGTCTTAATGGGTTTGACATCACATGTCCACGTATCTTGCTGATGTTTTTCCTGCTGTTCTGAAATGGTCCCTTTCCAGCTGGAGCTTTGAGCGGAGTTACTGAAATTCTCCTTGTCCCCTGGCCTACTACTTGTGATTGAACCCTTCTGGTAATACTCACTGTACTATCAGTCAATTTACTCTTTACAGTTGGGACAAGGGTGGGCTTCACCAGATCTTTTTCCGGCAGGGTGGCTTTACCGTGGCTTGGTATGTCCTTCTTCATAGTACCTGCACTCTGTGAGTTGACCCCGATATGCTTATTTGCCCTTTCAATAAACGTTCCTAGCTGCATCTGATCTTTAAGATCTGGAGACAGTGGATTAACTGTACTTTCATTAAAAGTCCTGTCAGCCTTGTCCAAAACTGTGGAATCAATTTGTCTGTTGTTTGTTTCTATAATTGGATTTAGATATTTTACATTTTCCACCTGTATTCCTGGGAAAGTCAAGTCTTCTCTATCCACTTTGGAGCTAATCTCTTCCTCACTACTAATAACTACCAGACTTTCACTCAGTCCCATGTGCCTTTTTTCCTCTTTGACCATGTTTGGTTGTTCGCCTTGGTTCATAACAGTAGAGATTGACTTATTTGTGGCTATGTGTCTCACATCACCTTGGTTTTCTTTTCCCAGTTTTGTTGGAAGTTTTATAATCCCAGACTTGTTTACTTTTCTTAAATTGTCCTCCCTAACTTTAGTTACTTGGCTTGCATCTTTCAAGCCATGTCCGTCATCTGTTCTGGGACCAGAAAGCCTACTGATGTCTGATGTGTGTTTATTTTGGTCATCTGTTGACAGGGTCGGTCCACTGATTGCCCCAGGTTTTGTGTTTGCTATACGAGGACTTGCTTCCTTGACCCGCATAACTCCACCCCTTGCTGGGGATAATCCAGTCTCTTCTGGCTCAGGCTTGACCATCATGTCCCCAGATTGTGGATTGGTCTTTCCCACTAAAACTCGCCCTTCATTGAAAGTGCTGTCAGCCTTATCCAATTTTTTTAAATCAGTTTGTCTGTTATTAGTTTCTGTAATTGGATTTAGATATTTTTCATTTTCCACCTGTCTTTCTAGGAAAGTCAAGTCCTCTCTATTCAAATTGGAGCTAGTCTCTTCCTCACTACTAATAGCTACCAGACTTTCACTCAGTCCCATGTGCTTTTTTTCATCTTTAATCATGTTTGGCTGTTCAGCTTGGTTCATAACACTAGAGATTGACTTATTTGTGGCTATGTGACTCACATCACCGTGGTTTTCCTTCCTCAGATTTGTTGGGAGTCTTGTAATCACAGTCTTGTTTACTTTTCTTGAATTGTCCTCCATAATTTTAGCTACTTGGCTTGCAACGTTCAGGACATGTCCATCATCTGTTCTGGGACCAGAAACCGTACTGATGTCTTGATTGTTTTGGTCATCTGTTGATAGGGTTGGCCCAGTAAATACATTAGGTTTTGTGTTTGCCGTACGAGGACTTGTTTCCTTGACCCGCATAATGCCACTTCTCACTGGGGAAAATCCAGCCTCTTCTGGCTCAGGCTTGACCGTCATGTCTCCGGATTGTAGATTGTGGACCCTCACCAAGGCAGGGTTCTTCAGTCTGTCTTCATTGGTAACCTTGATAACTCTACTGTTTATGTAGGATCCCTTTGGCCTCAGTGATCCACCTGCTCCAGGAAACTTCACAACCCTTCTGTTGCCAGCTGATGTGCTTAAATCCATTATCTTAGTGTTAGCATCCCTTGAAATGCTGCTTAATCCATTCGAATCAGGCACATACTGCACTCTTCTTCTCGCCGTCAGGATGCCACTGATGTTCTTTACATGTCCATCTCTGAAAATGTTTGGCTGCTGTTTCCCATGGGTTGAGGATTGTACAGGGTCCTTTTTTCTAGGAAGGGCTGGTTCTATTAATACACTTTGCTTAGACTTCAGTTCCCTCTCTGACTCCTCAGGTGTAGGCGAGAGCACCTGTTTGACCTTGGATATGTCCTCAGGTGTCTCATCAAGTGAGGGGTTAAATATTTTTACTTCTCTGCTCACCTCAGACCTCTGATCTCTGGTGCCTTGGTTTGGAAAAATCCTTGGGGCAATGTTCCATTCCTGACTTTCCAAAATGGAATGATCAAGCCTCTTCACGCCATCCTTGATGGTTCCCTCACTTTCTGATGTGTCTCCTTGCAGTAAGGTTGAAGTTAAGATCCGGACCACTTGTTCTCCACTATGACTTTGTGTCTCCTTGATGCTGATGTTATGCCTTGGAATTTGAAGTCTTCTTTCCTTTTCCTCACCGTATTCTTTCTGTCCACTTCTCTGGATGCTATGTCTGTCCTTACATTCTTGGCAGTCCCTCCTTAGCTGGTTAACAACTTCCTTTAGGTCCTGCAGCTCTTTGGCCATATTCTCCAGCTCCCTAAAAGGCCTGGGAAGCTGGATGGAGAGAGGAGGGAGGGTAAGTTGATAAGGACACAAGTTCTCCTCGTCCCCGCAGTGCCCCAGGGGCTTCAGCGTTACCCATGAAGCAACGTCCTCGGAGGTCTCTGGGCAGATGTGACACACAGAAAATGCTAACAGGCTTCCCCATATGTAAAACACAGCAAGCCACATCATGTCCTGTATGGTGAGCAGGTCTGTTCAATGTGTCGAAGAGTGTGTGAGAGAGGATCAGGAAAGACTGGAGGACCACCTCCCTTTATAGAAGTATGAGAGGGGCGATACTCTGTGATGACTCAACAGAGGAGTGTGACAGCCTCCTAATAGTCAGCAAAGAATATACTCAATATTTATCTCATTACTGTGCCTTCTTTGCTCATTAGTAATGTAGTGATTATTGACAACACTGTGCATATACACATTAAAACCTGAGATTAATTAGTCTTTTGTTGTTGATGTTGTTTCCCCAGTTACAATTTCTAAAACTTCTTAAAGCAAGATAGCATTTAACATTGCATAATACATGCTATAGAGAATTTATATTTTATTTTGTCTTACTGTACTGGCAGTGAAAATCCGCTAGTGCAGTAAGATGCATTGAATAAAACATACAGAATTAATATCTTATCCAAATTAAATGTGTTTTAAGGACAAAATACTTCAGACAAAAACACTTTGATTTTTTTTGTAGAGTTGCAATCACCAAGATTCTATATAAACAGCCAACATGTCAGTTCTAAACATGTTTTGTTTTCCAGTGGTGTCCATAATACAATTTCTCTTATTTTTATTTATTGTTTAAAACATTTGATTGCATATTTTCTTGCAATACCGAACACACTCTCATGACAACTGGTAATAATTCATAGGAGATGGAAAAATTATACAATATTTTAAAATTTAGATCATGCAAACAGAGGTTAGGTTTTACTGGTCAGGTTTTTTTATTACAGTCATGGGTTTAGGTTTGGGTTGTACATTTTTGATTTTTGTTTTCAGGGTTTGTATTTCATTCATTCATAGGTTTTTGCAATCTCATAAAATTATTAAGACTTCACAAGTTGCAAAACCTGCTATTTTATGTATATACAGTGAAACAGCATGCACATTGCTTCTCATATATTAACATTATTTTAACCTTTTTAAGGGCTTCAGAACTGAGAAGCACAATATGATTTGTCAAAGTCATTTGTGTTGGCTGACTCTGACGTTTAATCGAAACCATCACACTTACAATCAATCCTTAATCTAGAACACAATGCGTTCTCTGCATATGTCAATTCCTTTCTCACATGTGCAGATATGCGTACGTGCGAGAATCATGATGGCAGCAGCTTCCCAACATCCTGCCAATAAAGCAGCATGTCCCACACACATAGACATATGCACACAAGCCACAGAAGATTCAGATATGTATTGTTACGCTAAAAGGCGACAAGGCATATTCAGACGGGACTATTTTTTCAAGCTATTTTTGTTTTTCTGCAACAAACAAATGACTGTTTTTCGGCTAACTCAGACATTCTATAAGAAGTCTAATCCCACCTGGACAGGAGTGCGTGATTGTGGTGTTTATATAGTGATTATGATATTGTCTTATATAAAATGTAATTGTGACACATATTCTGAAATATTGCTCTTTCCCATTCAAGATGACTACTTTACAAATAGCTGCCCAAGCATTACCATGTTGGTCAATTTAGCTGACTAAATTGTCTTAAGAAGATTTGGGGAATGGACAATGGACATTATCCACTTCAGCAATAACTCCTGTCCAAATTGGTACATGTAATTACAGACGTCCTTTGTTAACAATTGCAACTCAAATGTTGATTAGATCTGGCGACCCCACATCAAACTGAAAATGTCATTACGAGAAATGTTGTAACAACCATATAAACAATGGAGCCATAGTAGTCCAAGCATTAAGCAAGAGTGGAAAACGTTACGTCCAAGTGTTTTTAATATCAAGAAAATCCCTTCACCAATGTTTACAACGTCAACCTGTGTCCAAACAGAATTGATTGTCTTTAAAATACTGACTTCACTATTTTTTATAGCGCTCAGCAGTGGTTGTATTACAAGCCAACTCCCAGTTTTATTACCACATCAGAAAAGCCTTACCATTTATGGACAGGACTATTATTGTTTGGTGCCCCTTTTGATGTCACAGTCTGAAATCCTCTGGGATGGTTCAGCCCATCGGTGTCGTTGTCTGTGTAAACACTGAGATTTTTCCATAAACCATCTCACAGAAACATTTGACCCACCGGTGGGGTTCGAGTACCACATTAGCGACCGCTACTCCAACACATTTGCATGATGTGGTAGTGGTTATTATGTAATTGTGATAAAAGAACAGACAAGTGCACTCAGACTCTTTCTTTTTAAACAGTTATATAACACTAATGAGACAAATTCTGTGGGAAACCCAATGCAAGCGAGTTGGCTGCTTTTATCCAGATTTTAAACTGGAGTGGAGACATCTGGAGTTGATGGTTACAGTGCATCAACAACAGATAACGTCAAGACCGCTTGTTTGCATTACAAAAGCCTTGACTTCATTAAACCACTGGCTAATGCTTGCACAGATTCCTCTCATTGTTGCATGCAATGAAACGGGTGATGTCTTGACTTCAGGATTTTGTTTCTCAGTGATGAGTTTCTTGGCTTTAACTAAAACAGTTTGATTGTTAATTTGTTCAGGGTTTCAACTCAATGCACGAATGTCTTAAATTACTCTTAATTCTAATGATATATGCCAAATCAAATTTCGGGATCAGTAATGGTGTCAGACGTGCAGTATGAGACCACAGGATAGTAGAAAAAGTCAAAATGACACAATTTACATTTTTGGCCAAACTATTCCTTTAGAGGTCAGAAACTGATCTGTAGCAGTTCTAACAACAGGGTGTGTGAAAATAATTAAGTGTAAAAAGCTGCAAACATAAAACATAGGTAGAGCATTGCGTTAGCAGCGCAAAGGTTGTGGGTTCGATTCCCAGGGAACACGTTAGGTAAAAAATGTTAGCCTGAATGCACTGCAAGTCGCTTTGGATAAAAGCGTCTGCTAAATGCGTAAATGTAAATGTAAAACGTTGAGATTTTTTTATTATGATGTATTGTCTTTTTTAAGTTAGGTGTGATTTGTATAGATTGTGTCACATGTAGAGAATAGTGCATACAAATTAAAAAAAATATTTTCTGTTGCATTTCAGCTGAAAGGAAAAATGGCCACTGCCGCAAAATATATAACATGAAATCTCAAAATAAAACATTTAATGCTATATTGTAAATAGGGCTGCTAGAATTTCGAGAATATTTGTTTGTTTGTTTGTAAAGAAAATGGAAAAAGTTTTGTTAGCCACGCCCACTGTGAGATTTCATTGGTCCAGAGCTATTTTTTGTTTGCCTAGCCTGGTGTTTTATTTGATTTCATTGGTCCAGAAGATGTGGTAGCCATTGACTGTGAAATTTGGCATTAGTCCAGAGCTTTTCCACTGTGAGATTTCATTGGTCCAGAGCTATTTTTGTAAATGTGGACAGCTAGATTTGAGGGGTTTTTTTTTGTTTTGTTTTGTTTTTTTAGGGCAAGATTTTTTTTCTCCCGAAAAAGTTTCTGAAATTTCATTGTTCCAGAATACCAAAATTCAATACTCAATTTATATTTGCATTTATATTTTCCCAAATGTCAGACTGTATATCCCCACACAAACAGTAAATGAAAACTTCAGAGAGTGAAAACACTGATAATACATATTTATATACATACACATTTATACAAATTCAGAACACCCATACCCGTGTCTTTTGTCTGATTTTATCATCTCGTTTTCATTTTCTTTTTTTTTTTCCTTTTTTTTTTGTGTGGACTATCCATTTTTTAATAGTTATTTTAATACACGAAGACAATAGGCCACAAATGCAACATAAAAAATTCCACTTTGAGAGAGAGAGATAGACACAATGATATCCACATTCATGAGAGCACATAAAACCAGCAATGCGCTCTCAGAAACTGGTTATCTGGACATGATATGAAGATATTTGGGAGCCTACAATGTCCTGTCTAAGAGCTGCTAGAAAACAACTAAAGTCTCATTAAGTGAGAACTGTAATTTCTTTTGCAAGCACCCCTCGGTGGACTCCTTCATGAGCAATACAAACTCTTTTTTTTTTATATTTTATGACTATATGTTATGTCTATTTGTTGTAGCAGCTGTTAATTTGAATTAAAGGATGTACAGAACCTGATTTTTTCCTCTGACGAAGCGTCAGGTGTGACAAATAGACATCACTATCTATAAACGTTTATGTCATGCTCTTGAAGGTGTCCTATAGGTTTTTGGTAAAGGGGAAGGGTCATCCAATGAAGTATAACCAGTGCAAGACGCTACCTAAATGCAGAATAGATCAAAGGTCTGGTAGTCTTAATGCTGAGTGCAGTTTAAGTAGCATAACACTTTTTTTTTAAATTGTTTAACAACAGTTTGGCATTCAGTTATGTTTATATAGCACCACCCATTGATCAGGTTAACAATCTAAATCTGCATTTACTCAACCATGATGACATATCAAGAGAACGAAATTAAAATTGCATTCACGACTCAACTAACACTGCATATTTTCAATGCTGCACCAGTATTAAGACTACAGACTGTTACAGGCTCTTAGAGGGCTCCGGTTTAGTTCAGGTGAGAAGTGAGGCCAGAGAGACAGTGGAGCTGGAGGGTTCGATCATGGCCAGTCTGGTTCTGGAGGTCCAAAGCAGGGTCCAGGGAACTGCAGCTCCACACTGACTCACCATCCCAGGCTCCCACTAAAACCCACAAAGATTTATGCATATGTGAATCAAATCATTTGCAGAAAGTGATTTAATACTTGTAATTAAACATTTGAACTTAAGTGTAAATATTGTTTCAAATAATGACAATGAAATAGAGTTTAGGGCTGTCAAGTGATTAAAAATTATAATAATTGGCATTAATTACATGTGTAATGAAGATTAATTAATCAGATTTATTACAAAATATCTGCCTGATATGTGTAATATCAAATAATATTTAAACAAAATCATAATATTAAATTAAGATTTGGATGAATTTCTTATTATGGTTTTTGTGTGATGGATGGATGGATGGATGGATGGATAGATAGATAGATAGATAGATAATTGTACTAAATTATCACTGGCATATCAGTTATATATAAAAACCCATTTCTGCCACATAAGAAAAAAATTATGTGTTGGTTAATCATTATTATGACATAAAAAGGAGAAATTATAAAACAAAAAGTCAACATTGAGATACTAAGTTATAATTATAAGATAGAATGTCGAAATTATTACATAAAAATCATAATTGCGATTATGAGATGTCAAAATTATGAGATAAATCACAATTATGATTTTTTTTTTTTGTTACAAAAATATGCCATGAATATAACTGTTTATCTCAAATTCAACTTGTCAGGTTCTGTTAAAAAAAAAAAAAAAATGTCATGATTTTGACTTAGCATCTCATAATTTTGACTTTTTATGTGATAATTAAGATTTACCAAAGCATGATTTTATTAATGGCTTCAATAGTTATAACTATTACATTAAAGTTTATGTTTATTTGCTTATGGTCACCTAGAAAACTATAAACAAATAAATCGAATAAATAAGTCGAAGTTTTTGTCTTAACTGTTTTTATGAGAAAAGTTTTGCGTCATAATTATGACCCTCCAACTCTTGCACTCTCTATTCTAGTTCTATTCTAACTACTTGTTGTTGTTGTTTTTTTAAAGTTTGTAACACAAGTATTTCCTATTCTTTTGACTTTTATTTTTAAAATAAAATTCTTACTACTTTCTATTCTATTCTTGTTACTTGTTTTCTTTTTATTTATTACAAAAAACCCTTGCTACATATACTGCATTAGGCTAACTGAGACTTTTTACAGCACTTACATATTATTGCTCTTTTGTTGGTTTTGATTGCTTATATTGTTCTCATTTGCAAGTTGCTTTGGATAAAAGCATCTGCTAAATGAATAAATGTAAATTAAATCATTATAGTTTTTATTTTTTTGTTTTATATGACAGAAATTAGTTTCAGATGTTAGAAGTCATAACATAAAAGTTCATGGTTTGCTTATGCACACCTAGAAAATTCTTTGAAAGTACTTTGAAAAGCTTTGACATGCACAGACATGTAAGTGTTACCTGTGAGAATGTGTGTGGTCAGTGGCGGTGGCTCCTGGGTAACTGGTGTGATGAGATGTGGGCTGAGTTGACTGTGTAAGTAAAGGGTTTTGGGGTGGTTGTACGGGATAATCAGGTGGCCAGTGTAGAGCTCCTGTGCACTGTAGCTTTCCGCCCAGATCTTATCTACAGAGCAGACACACCGTTACTACCACACGCAGAGGATTATGGGAAACAGACAGCCTGTTCTCATGCATTTGCAAACTTTAGCTTGCTGGGGTTGATATAATTTCTACCAGCACGATGCTTTTAAAAGACACAAGATGTATTGGCATGCAAACACATGCTTTTTAGACATGATGAGTGAGACAAGACAGTACCCAAAACAATGAAAAGTCGTTCAGTTTCATTATATTATTGTGACTGTTTTTGTTATAGGAGGACTCTTGTAAGGAATCATTCTGGTGGTGCAACAAGCATTGTCATCTTTATGTGATTTTACTTTATTTGTTAATATTTTTTCTCATTCTGGGTCATGCTTAGCTTCCAGTGAACACTGGTTTAGTTAAATACTGATAAACAGTAATAAGTCTTCCTTTTTAGTTGATGTTTTTGTAGACTGACAGCAAACTGCCGTGCAGTAATTTCCTCTAACTCGACCAACTCAAATGGATGTATTTAATAATAATAGCTGCATTTTGGGTTTGGAAGTCATTCTTTTTTAATTAATTAAAAAAAATAAAACACATGGTTGAAGATGGGTTGACATGCATGGGCTATTGGTCAGGAAATAAAATCAAAATGAGCATCCCTGGTTAATACTAGCATTTTTACTATCATAATTTAATTGTAATATACTAGTCCAAAGTTTGAAGTCAGAAAGATTTTTTAATGCATTTGCAAGAAGTCATCAATGCTGCATTTATCTGATAAAAAATTAAGTAAAATCAGTAATATTGTGAAATATTAATATAATTAAAAATAGGTGCTTTCTATTCGAATATATTTTAAAATGCAAAGCTGTTTTCAGTGTCACATGATCCTTCAGAATTCATTCTAAGATGTTGATTATTGGAAAATTTTATGATTTTGTAAACCTGCAAATGAAAAATTATTTATCAGCATGTTTAAAAATGACTTTGTTGCTGTAGAAAAGGATTTGAATCTGGTGAGAGCGAGTGTGGAGAGTGTGGGAAATACAGTCTTAATGCACCATCTGGATTATGCTTAACCACAAAAACATACAAAGAGCTAACAGGCTTCAAAAGGTGGAAAATCAAAACCAGGAGAAATAAGATTGTAGACTATATCATAGCAGTGCAGTTCTAAATGAGTTATATGTGTGTAGGTTTTATATGAAAACAAATGGCCTTTGAAATATGAAATGTTCTTTGTTCATAAAACATCCCACGGGAAAGCTTGTTTGCACTGCGGTGACATAGCCAATAATCTCAAACAGGCACAGCGAGACAGGCAGGGTTTGATGTCACATGGGGAGGAACAGGGCAGCTGAGATTGGCTTTTACATGTCCATCAAAGAAATGCTCACCCTTCTAAAACAAAATGGCTGCCAGTGAGGCTATGCCCAAATGCCCTCCTCATCATCCTATTGGTTAAGAGATGGCAGGGTTTTAGCCAAGTGCAGCATGGGAAAAAAGATCAGGTTAGTATGCGTATTTATCCAGGTAGAAGCGACCCGTAAGCACAGACGCAAGATCAGCTTTCAGCGCGTCATTGAGAAATGCTGTATTATGAGGTTTAATTAAAGGAAACTGATCCTGGATCTGCGCTTAGGGGCGATTTCTACAGTCATGAATAATAGAAATCCATAGGGTTGAGAAGTTATGATCAATATGAAGGCAGTAAAAGGAAATGATGGCGTCTGCGTTGGAGATGAGGGCAGCTTCATTTCAATTATGACGATGCGACTGCAATGGAAATAGACCACGGAGCATCCATTTCCAATTCAGTTCCTAGTATGAATATTTTATTAACAAGTAATGAAATGAAACTGACCACACCTCCAATTTGTCTTTCTTTGGCTTGCTGCTAAGATTAAGCTTTCATGTATAAGCAAAATACAGCAATGGTAGAATTATTTCATATTCAGCCATACTGAATTTTTTCACTAAATAAAAAAGCTGATGACCGTAACAATTATAAAGGAAGAGTTCACCCAAAAATGAACATGCTGTCATCATTTTTTGTTTGTAGGACCGGATTGTGACCTGATCGGGTGATTTTGGAGGTTTGTGGTTGGTCTGGTCAGGTGGGGTTTTCAAGTAGCCGTCGTCGTAATTATCCGCCATGAGCTTCATACGGTTCTGTGTCTAGGAAAAAAGAGGAGGCACAGATGTAAGGAAAGATTTGGGGGGTAGATACGGATGAATGGGGTTCGGGGGGTGGGGGTTTAGAAGAGATCAATTAAAAGCACATCAATAGACCTTGTTTGCATTCAGAAACCCACCAGCCAAAACAAAGATGTATTTTGTCTAGGCTTTTTAAGTTCTCCAGCAACTCAAAATTTAAAGCAAACAAACATCTTGACCTTGAGGACAGACAGATACACTCGGTCGGAGCCTTGTGACGCAGCCCGTACCTGCTGTTTGAGCTGCTGCACCAAACGGTCCTTCTCTCTCCGCAGCTGGGCCACTTCCTCTTGTGTCTTCTTTTTTTTGGATGAAGACAGCTCCAGCAAAGCTATGTTAGCATCTTTCTCACTTATGGCTGCCAGCAGAGCCTCCTGTCTGCGAGTTACAATTGTTGAAATCAAGTTATGTAACAAAATTATTTTTGTTAACTAAATTAAAAACATTTCTATATAATAATAATACTTATTATTATTATTAAAACTATTTAAAAAAAAAATAAAACAAATTTTAATGATCAAAACTATAATAACCTTGGTTTAAATGATTAGAAGTCAATGGCCAATGTCAAATAGAATTTATTATTAATTAATAAATTAATATGTAGTATTATTATTATTACAATTAAGAACAAAAATACAAAAAATAAATATTCAAAACTATATTAACCTTGGTTTAAATGATTAGAATTCAATGGTGAATGTCAAACAGCATTTATACTATCATTAATACTATAATCATTATGGTATACATATAATAATAATAATAATAACAATTGCAGACTATTAAGGCAAACTCCAATGCCAAACATCACTAATTAAAATTAAGAACAAAAAATGAAATTAAAGTGCATTTTTAAAACTATCCTGGTTAAATTGATTAGAAGTCAAAGCTTAATGTCAAACAGCACTTTATTATTATTACCATTATTATTATTAATTGCACACTATTAAAATAAATAAAAAAGAATTACATTTTCAAAACTATAATATCACTGGTTGAAATTATTAAGTCCAAGCCCAATGTCAAAAAGTATTTTAGTAGTAGTAATAGTAGTAATTGTACACAATTCAAATTCAAATTAAGAACAAAGAAGCAAAAATAAAACAACATTTTCAAAACCATAATAACTCTGGTGGAAATGATTAGTAGTCTAAGCTCTATGTCAAGCAGCACTTTACTGGAGTACTGTGGAAATCCTCTTCAAAGCAATTGACCTCATTGACGATGACCAGGAGTCTTACAACACTCGACAGAGCAGGTTAAAGGATGTTTGCTTTCACAAGTACAAAACATCTCAACAGAGTATGGATTTTGTCAAAATGATTGTGCATAATTGTCTCAGAAAGACTGAAATAGCTTGCTTATTCTCGTTTTTCTACAGATTCCCAGGAGCAGGGCTGAAGTGTGGAGACAGAAATAGCAAACAGAACGAGCCACGTGCAGAATGAATCATCCTCTGCATTTATTATCTGCACAAATACATGCCACGAAAAAATATACCAAGTTAAAGTTTTACAGCGTATTTTTATGTCATGTTTATCCCCGTTTACTCTCTAATAACTGATTTATATTATTATCACTACAGCTTGCCAAAGTGACCTCAGAATGAGCTCTCATGTGAACAATGGTTGTTTAATGATTTAAATATGTCATCTGGAAAAGCAAAAACATAGCAAATGTGTATCCTGCACAAACGGCAGTAGAAAATTAAATATATTTTAAATCTTTACTATCTGTTGTTTGTTGCTGTTCCTATGTTTGACGCATGACACTAAGGTACTAGACTGCATGTGTTCAGTTATAAATAATAAATAATGAAAATTATGAACTAACTTGCCAATAGGTCAAATTCCACTGTATTGGACCGCTGATTTTCAATATAGATGGTCTAACATCCAATGTATATACATTGTAGGGATGCACAATATTGGATTTTTGCTGATATCCGATATGCAGATATTTTTTTTACTCATTTTGGCCGATACCGATACCGATATTTTTCATTTTGTTTAGAAACCACACCAAGTCTCTCCTGTGCAGAAATTATAAGGAAAATATTTGTAATTTTGGTTAGTTTTTAACAAGAACTTATTTGTTAAAATTAAATAAACAATAATAAAGGTTTTTTGACAGTACACTGAAGCTTTGAAAATAACTATAAATAAACTATATATCAATTGCTGCATTTTTATTTTCCAGAAAGATGATCTAAAGCAAGAAAAGTTGTAAAAATTCTGAAAATCTTTTAGCGCTTATGATCTGTTTAAAAAATAAACATATTACACATTAATGAATAAATCAGTATATATACAATTATTTAATTTAGAAGTGTCATGTTTGTGATTTTTTTTTCATGTAAGCTATAGCTTCTGACCTTTAAAGGCAGAATATGTAAGTTTTTCGCTGCTAGAGGGCACCTATTCAAACCAAACAAACAAAAAAGAGTAGTTTGATTATGCCTTGACTGAGTGTGGAATCATGGGAGTTCATCCCCACAGTTGATGCATTCCGATGGGATTTGGGCAGAAACATGTTCATGGTTGAGCTAATGGTTTATTAATGTAGTAGAATGAAGGGTGAGGCTGACAGCCATCGAAGCGAATTGAGGCCACTGAACGATTGCGACATACGGCTCGAAAGCAGCGGAGCTTTTATTATGCCACAGTCAACCGCTTCCTCTCCTTCCGGTCGTGCGTATGTGGGGAAAAAAGCAGCACTGTTTTATCATACTAGATACGTTTGAAAGTTCTGTTATAATGCTACTCTGTGCTGTCATCACCTGTCTAATAAAACACAACATATTAAACACGTCTTTGGTGTTTCCATGTTTTCTACAAGACAAAACCGGAAATCGAGGGGTTATGACATCATTGGCAGGCGACACTATGGACACGGTGCATGTCACTAGTTAAAAGCGCTTATTTCTCTGGATTTAAACATTCTTCGTAACATTTGGGATAATGTAAGTACACAAGTCAGCAAAATATAGAACACTGTTCTAGTGGTTTTTAGATATTTTAATACAAAAATCTTAGATATTGTGCCTTTATATCAAAACATACACATTATTTGATGACATCAATTACTGCTTTAATTAATCAGAAACACAGTCTAAATGTTATTTGTGTAAGCCATTTTACTTTTAATTTAATTAGAAGTAGGCCGACAGCACCCCCTACAGATTAAAACTTCTTACAGACCGGGCATTAGAACCTGGGGGGGGCGTGACTGCTGCCACTGCACCTGCTATTACTGTTTATTCTATCATACACCGAACGCTTCTGTACATGCTTTCACAGATTAAATGCAGCGATCCAAAAGAGTGAATCATCACCATTCAGACAAAACTTTGCTTGAAGAATGAGCAACACTGCTGACATGATCTAATCACTAGCACACCCTAAGCACATGTAAGATAACGTATTCTTCTTATCGGCAAGACATATCGGCATAATTTTTCATAAATATCGATGCTGATATTTACATTTAAAGCCATTATCGGCCAATTCCGATATCAGTCCGATAATATCGTGCATCCCTAATACATTGCAAGTGAAAATATGCTGTAAATTTATTATGCATTATCGGCAGCTTTATTGATTATAATGGAAGAAACCTGCATACGGACAGTCAACGAGCTCACGCATGTGTCTATGTAAACTAGCAATGACAGCTTCATTCATTATAACAGGATGGAAGAGTTCTTGTAATATGTTGCCCGCTTTCTGTATATAATTTAAAATCTGAATAACACTACTGTTTTTCATGCTGCTATGAAGTTCAAGTTGGTGATTTAGTCACTGTCTTGATTTATTAATGTATAAAACAGTATAAAATAATTAAAAACAATTTGTTTTGAATGTGCAACCTACGTGTGGAATATTGCCTGCAGTCTGCCCCCAATTTATTTTTTTAATTTCACAAAACGTCTGCAAACTCACTTCATCCTTTCGGTCTCCATTGATTCACAGTTTTCGGTTTCTGATAACATGTAGCAAGAAAGTTAATAACGTACTTCATCTCCAGCACCTCCTCCAGGTGTCGCCTCCTCTCAGCCCTCAGTGTGGTCAGATGAGCTTCTTTCTCTGCCAGAGACTGCTGGGTGGACGACATCTTGGCCTTCATGGACTCGAGCTCCAGCTTCACTTTCTCCATCGCTCCCAGTAGCTCTTCCATCTTTTTAAGACATGAACAGAATGTAACTTATTCATTACTGTTTATTCTGTACTTCACAAAGTGACTAAATGTGTTGTCATATTTATCGCTGTTCTGGGAATTGTTGCGAGTGAAATCCAGTAATTTAAATAGGAATGTTGTGTGAGTGTAAAAGATTTCTCTAACTCCTATTTTGTATCATGTTCAAGGTGGTCACACAAATTTGCCACATTGGCCAACAAGCTGCTTGGACAGAAGGTGACTTTTGTGTAACCTTTGATTCATTGCTGCACTACAGTCTTAAAAATTAAGGTTTCAAAAGTGGGTTTTGGCAGAGATGCCATAGAAGAATAGTTTTGGGTTTGCCACAGAACCCTTCTTGAACAGTTCTTAAAGGAACCATTTTTTGTCTTAGTGTGAGGAACATTTTAGGTATCTAAAGAACCTTTTTCCACCTTTTGTGCAATCAAAAGACTAAATGGATGTTAAAGGTTCTGCATGGAACTATAGACTCCAATAAAGAACCTTTATTATTCAAAGTGTATCAACAATGGGCCTTTTTTGCGAAATGTTCACTAATGTGACTGACTGCACCTTAACTAACACATCATGAACTCAAAATTCCCTTGATCTTTTGATATATAAAAGGCCATTGTGTTATAAAAACATCCTGTAAGTTTCAGAACTCAAAACTTATGTTTTGATAAGTTAATCTTATAACAAACTCCTTAGTCTAAAAACAGCTTACACTGAAGCCAATCTGCCAAAACGAAGGTTGTGTAATGTGTCACTCTATGATGTAATAGTGTGGCTAAACTCCGCCTCTGCAGAAGAAGATCAACACCTGCTTGTACATTTAGCCCCACCCACCGATTCGCACATAGTAGGAAAATGACTTTGAAAATGATTTTTATTTTTAATCAAGTGCAGGACCACATCAGTTAGAACCCGGTCCTTTGTTTACTTAATTTTACTGCAGATTTGTTTACAAACAAGGCACAATACGCGTGGGATTTTCAGAAACATTGAAACTAAAAGACGATGCTGTGCCAGCTGTATTGGATCCGAGTGTGAGTAACTGTTTTTATTACGTGGTCACTATTGCTTTGTATGTTTTTACAGATCATTTGATATGTATTTATGCGTTTTAACTTAAATCAAAGCAGTATCCAACTATAAAGTACAGTATGTAGGTTGTCAAACATACACAACAGATACTCAATTCAAACAGAGCGTTCAGATGAAGGGGGTTAAAAACAGGACAGAAAATAGCTTATTACTTCTAAACTATGTTTTTTGGTGTAAAAATCTTAGAAAGACCTTTAAAAGGTCATTAAAAAATTTGAAGACCTTAGAGGACAGTACAAAATAAAAAAAGGCAGTTCATGACTCCTTTAAACACTGACTTTGCTTACTACATGTGCCATCATTCTAATCATTTTGATAAGAAATCAATTAGTTTTTGGAGACACATCGAATAGTTAAGGAGTCACTAGTTGATTCTGAAGTAGTATGTCTTGTAGTATTGACCTGTTTCTCCTGGTGGTTTCGTGCGGCCTCCTCCTGCGCCAGCACCATCTCTCTCTCGGCAGTGATTTGAACGCTCTCTCTGAGAGCCTCCTCCAGCTCCTCGATACGCTCTGCCTTCTGCCGCAGGGACTCCTGAGGTAGACAGGGCTCAGCTCATCATATGCACACCAGCACAGTTTGATAATGTTTAAATATACAGCGCTCTGTCAAAACAGAGGAGCTTATAACAAAGCTTAGTACGCCTCACCTGCTGTGGGCCATCGTTGACATTTCTGCCCTTCCCTGACGGCTCCTTGTGTTTGCCAGAGGACTTCTTACTCTGCTCTTTTATTTGCCTGAAACATAAACATGAAGCACTTGTGAGAGGAACTCTCTGGGGTTTAACAGTAAAATAAAGAGTTTAAGAGATTTGGGGTGGAGGGGACTATTTAATAGCTGGAAAAAGAGCTGGTTTTATTATTGGTTAATAAATATCACTAAGCCTGATCACATATATAATAACTTCCTTGTGCTAGTCATAAAGCTAAAACAGGGATTATACAGAGGAACAAAATACATTTCCTTGCTTTCTTTTCACTTGAAACCCCATGAAATAGACTGACAAAAGCAGTTTTCCGAGGGACATAACGAAGGGCTTGTTTTTGTGTTTATTTATTTTGTTAATAGGTAAAACGTCATCCATGAACTTTCAAGACAGTGTCAGGTGGGAGAGAGTTTGTAATTAGAAAAAATGGATGCACAATAATATTGGTTAAATATACTTTTAAATTGATCTGATGTCAGATAAATTATCAGATATGTAATTTTATTGTATTATATAATTATATACATTTCTAATATTAATATTCATTTAAATATTTTTTCATGCTCATTTTCCCTATTTTTATATTTAAACAACTTTTGCTATCATCTAAAACTAATTTAAAGTTAATCTTTAAGAAACGCTAATAATTTAGTACCACTGTTAAGTGTAATCTTGACCAAATCACAAAAAAAGAATTGCAATTTCTCATATTGTACATTATATTTTTGAGATGCCTAAATTCACTTGTAGCATTTAAAATGATTTATTTTAAATTTTAGTGTTTTACTTTTCATTTATTTTGAAAAAATAGTGTAAAATTTATCGTTTATAGGTCATATTGGCCAGAATTTTAATATTAGTGCAGACCCAGCAAAATGATCTTATTTCAAGATAACATTAATATTTTTGACCAGTTTTCCTGAAAGAGAAAGACTGTATATTTTAAATGCACGTCTTTCAAAAGTTATTTTTGTCTTTTTAACTTTCAGGTCTTTACAAAATTTAAGTATACACTAGTTTAAAACTACAAAACTTTGATTTCATGGGGTCTTAAACAGATTTTGCTCTAGTTCTTGAGAACTCTATTTATGTGTGTGGAAGTACACATGTATTTACTAACCTGGAAGTCACACTAGGTACACATTTCCAGGTGAAAAAGTGAAAAAGAGGGAGACAAAAAACAGAAGTTCAAAGGCCACTCAGCGTGAGAAAAAAACACGTGATCACTGCTTCAACGCAGAATTCAAAGAGGAGGGAAAGAAGCCCAGTCAAAACATCAACCTTGTCAAACGCAGACACTAAAAACGTTTTGACGGTGATGCTTAAACATGGCAGCAAAAAAGGGATAAAGACGTAACACGCATGTACTGCTTCACCAATGTGACAAATATCACATTTTTTTTTTAAAAAGAGGGGACACCAAATCAAGCCAATCAGGGAAACAGACTGACCTCTCCAGCTCACTGATTTTTCTGTCTTTGTCGTTCTTCTCATTCTCCATCTGACGCAGAATGTCTAATAGACGATCAACTTCAGCCTGGGCTTTGGCGGAGTCTTCTCGGTGTCTGGCCACATCAGCTTCAAGTGAAGAAATCCTTTCAGATATCTCTGCGTTGGCCTGTGAATTGGCTGCGACACTCTGGGCCTAATAGATCACCGTGATATAAATACACCCACAAACATACACAAACTCACATATATACAGCCATTCTTACACTCCCATTTGTAGTTTGTAATAGCTATGTCCCAGTTTGCATACTTATACTATGAATTGGTTTCCGATATTTTTTGACCAATGAATTTCTTCAGTCTTTGCATTTTTTTTTTGAAATCATGGTAGATTGCTGGTTGGAATTCTATAAGGTACCAATCTTTCGAATAAATACACTCTCGCTCACCTTCTTTAGTTGGTTCTCAAGTTTAATGCATTCCTCCCGGCTCTGTTCAAGGGCGATCTCTATGCTTTTCAGTTTGGAGTCTTTCTTCAGGCCAGATGAGGCCAGCGACGATGCATGTTCTTTGAGGTCCAGCAGAGAAGTCTGAAACCAAACTCAGCATTGAGGTCCCGGGTATAGAGCCATCAAACACTTAACATTAACTAATGGAACCTTATTCTAAAGTGTTATCAAAAATCCATAACTTAGCAGAGTTATTACTGTTAACTGTTAACTATCAAAAACATTTTTGTCAGTTGAAATATTGAAATATAAATATTAGATGAAAAACTTAAACTAAACGAGAATTGTTACCTTGGCAGCTAACAGAAATGTTTCATTTGAAGCACTAAAATTACTAATGGAAATAAATTTAACTAAAACAGAACTAAAATAAAAAATAAAATTAATAGTAATATTTAAAAGAAATTGACAAAAGCACATAACAAAACTACTAAAAATTAAACTAAAATATAAAAATCTAAAAAAGACAACATATTAAATAAATGTAATAAAAACTATAAATAAACTTAACACTCCAACATAAATGAACATGAAATGTGAAATTGTGATAAGACTATCTTGAAAATATCTGAATTTTAAATATTTTAAATATTAGCGATATGTAATATTTATATATATAATATTATAGGGAATATAATATTTTAGGATTTACTTGAGAGCAAAATTCCACAAGAACGTGTTTTCAGAGAATATATCTTGAATTGAGTTTATTTATCTCAAATGCATTGGCCAATAATATTTTCTTATTTTAAACATAAACCTGTTAGATTTATGCAAAAAAAACTATTTGCCAGTGGGGTATAAAAAATAAACCCAATATATTCTCTGTTAAGTTTTGATATAGTTATAGTAAATTTGTCTTTTTTTTATATATTTTTTTATTTTTTATATATATATATATATATATATATATATTTTTTAATATAAATTTTTAATGTTTTATGTAGTGTATTAGGCACAGTTCATAGCTGCATGTTGTTCTGCAGCTGAAAATGTTTTCATAATCTTGTTATGTGTTTTTAATGGTGTTTCCACTTATCTTTCAGGACTGTTTGGTGATCTCTAACCTCTCGGTCCGACAGGTCTCCCTGCAGCATGCTGACTTTCTCCTTTAACTCCCTCAGCTCTTTTTTACTGCTGTCCAGCTCCTCTGCCTTCTCTCGCTCCTCGCGGTCACGTTGCTCCTTCAGGCGCTCAATAATACGTTCCTGTTTACAAGGGGACACATTAACACGGTGCCAAAAAGAAAGCATATACAAGGAGCATGAAATGTTTATAACTAAGCGCAGATGTTTCGACTCCAGTCTACGACCATGCTGATGCCATCTGGAAGAGCACCAGTGATTTGTCCTGTAGTCCGGCGGTGTGTTCTAGCGTCCTCTAGAGGTGATCCTCACCTTCTCGGCCAGTGAGTCCTCCAGTGTAGTGAGGGCCGTGTCTGTATTAGACGTGTCTGTCTGTAGGGACTTCACCCTCTCTCTAAGGCTGCTCATCTGCTTCTCTTTATCCCTCAGCTGCTCCTGCAGGTTTTCAATCTGAGACACAGGAGTTGATGTAAGATTGATGTGAACTGGCATTTTTATAAACATCCAAACTTTTAATGTAGTGAATCTTCTTCAACATTTTCCAATAGTTTCTGCATTTTTGTTTCATTTTCGAAGGAAAAGCACAACTTACCCCAAAGCATCTGACACAATTTTCTCCACCATTTTGGAAAATAATTTATAATAATGATTCAAAATACTTCATAATAAAGATTAGTAATTAATTGCTCTTCTTTAGCCAACAACAAAAAAAAAACTTTTATACTTTGGCAATTCAAAAAATATTTTTAGACCTGGATCATCTTGACAACATTAATTTTGATCGTACTGTACTTTAATTTAAGGTCCAATTCTCACTTCTAACAAACCAGTAACTATGACTTTTGCCTCAATAAACTCCTAATTTGCTGCTTATTAATATTTAATATGATTATGCAGAATATGTGCTTTATAAGTACCAATAAACTTAGCTTTTCAGTATAAAAAACTGTTATTTTTGGAAGTGCTTATATGAAATTATTTGTTTCTGCTAAAATACCATTAATCAATTTATGATAAACCCTAATATTATGTTTTTACATTAAAAATAACTGTAGTAACATTGATATTTATGTATTATAATCTAATTTAAGTATTTTATAATATTTGTATTATTATTTATATTTTTTAATTTAATTTTAGTTTTATTATTTTTGTGTATTTTTAATTTTGTGTATGTATTGGCTTGTTAATGCATAAAGTTATATAGGATAAGTAATTTATTTATTTTTCTTTAAGTTTCATTATTATTATAATCATTACTAGCAGTAATAAAGTAGTAGTACCATTAATACTATTAGTAGTAGTAGTATTGTAAGTTATATTATTTTTATTGTATTTTTATCATTTTTATTTTACCTTATTTTTCTCTATTTTATTAGAGTTTGATTTATTATTTCTATTATAATTTTATTTGTATATTTATTAAATTTTTTGATCATTGTTCTGTTGTATCTGTTTCAGAAATGCATCTTTATCATTAGTTTAACAGTATTAATTACTCATTAGGTTATCGTAGATGCATTTTTTAAATCTATGTTTTAATGCATGACTATGCATTTTTAAGAATAGTGGAGTGGTGACTCATTTCTGACATGTGTATTAACAGAACATTATGTTCATTGTTTTTAACAGTTTCCTGTAACGAAAAGTACAATTTAAAACAAAGTACGTATTTGGTGAAATCCAGTCCTCACTTTCTTCTGAAGTACGTTGACTTTACGCTCCTTGACCTCCAGCATGTCCTTCAGATCATGGATTTCTCCGTTGAGTGTGCTCTTTTCTTCAGACATTTCCTGGATTTGCTTACTCTTTTTGTTTAACGTGGTTTCCTTCTCCTCCAGACGCAACCTCAGAGCATCCACCTGCAAAAAGAGTTGTATGCCATGCTCAGAGAATCTGCTGGTGGGATGGGTGAAGACCAATCACTGGCCTGATCTACTACCTCTGTCTGTAGAATAGCAGCACGTTGTTCTTTGGCAGTCAGAGACTCTTTAAGCACTTCAATATGCTGTTTGCTGTCAGAGAACTGGTTAGTCAGGGTCTCCAGCTTGGTCTGCAATCCAAGGAGCTGGGTGTCCTTCCTGGAAAGGTCTTGCTTAACTTGGTCCATCTACATAACAGAATTATTCAAGGTTTGTTATTCATATGTGAGACTAATCTGGAATTGTTGTTCGAAAGCGATCTGAGCTGTACCTTGTTCTTCATGAACTTAGTGTGGTTGCGGTAGACCTCCATCTGCTTGGCCTCTTCCTGCCGTTCCTCACAGCTAAGCATGCTACTGGAGCGGAGCATCATGACCTGGTCCTCCAGCTCTCTAAGGCCCCGCTCTAGAGAACTGATCTGGGAATCCTGAGAGATGCAAAATATGATGATGTCATGACATCATTGGTGTCTATTAAGTTAATCAATACCAATGTGCTGAATCTGAACATGCAACTTAATGCTACTTTTCTGTTGTGCCATTTTTGGCTACCATTTACCATTTTCAAAAATAAAAAAAAACAATTCCAGAGAAGTTGGGACATTTTGTAAAATGCAGTAAAATCAAGAATCTGTGATTTGTTAATTCTCTTTAACTTTTATTTTATTGACAAAAGTACAAAGAAAAGATTTGCAAAGTTTAACTGACCAACGTAAATGTGTTTTGTAAATATGAACAAATTTTGATTTTGAGGGGTTGTACTCACCTGGAAGCCATTGACTTCAATAATATGAAAAATTACTATGGAACTCAATGGCTACCAGCAAATATTTGATTACCAAAATTCATCAAAATATCTTCTTTCATGTTCAACAGAAGAAAGAAATTCCTACAGGTCTGGACATATTTTAGGGTGAGTAAACAATGACAGAATTCAAATTTTTGGGTGAACTAGCCCTTTAATATCTTCAACAGAAGAAATAAATAATAAGTCTCCAATAACATTACGGTGAGTAAATGATGATAGAACTTTTGTATGCTTAATTGTATTGAACTTGTATTGTGAACTTAAAGTGTACTTGAAATCTTAAAAGTATATTTTAAAAAAACTATGCTGGCAAATAATATAATATTAATGAAACAAAAGACCACTTAAGTGTCACTTTCATGACTATGTTCCTTAAAATTTATTATGTCATTTTTAAGTTTTAAAGTACATTTTAAATTATTTAAATTATGTTTTAATAAGATTTTACACTTATTTTGATACATACTAAAGTACTTCATTATGAGTACATATGTAATGTAACTGTAATGTAATTTGATTTTACATTTAAGGTTAATATATTTTTATTTTAGTTTAAATGTGCTTAATTTTCAACTTTGACATTGCAAAGGTGTAGTCTAATTACAAATATATTAAAATACACAATATACAAGTTTTAATAGAAACTACTATTTGTCAGTAAATTCGGCAGTACATTTTAACAATATTTCACTTCAACCATATTTGTAATTATGAAATTAAATATAAAGATGTACTTAATTCCTACCTAAGTGGGTAAAAAGTACTTTGAAGTTCAACTAATTGGATTAGTATATATTTAAAATAATACATTTAACTTAAATGCAATTAACATGAAATTAACTGTCCGTTTTTGCATGTATTTGTAAATGCTTTTAATCCACTAATAGACAAAGCATTAATGTGGTTGCTGTCATCATATGTAAACAGTTACATTAATTCAAATCAGAGCTAAAGTACTACCTTCATCTCAATTACAGTCTGAAGAGCTTTGGTTTTCGTAGTCTCTGGCGTCCCCTCGAGGCGGCGATGCAGCTCCTGGAATTAAAGACACATGGTTGGCACTTCCTTCACACCAGTGCCAGAAATAGAGCTCTCAGATATTTCATCATACCTTGAGGGAGAGCAGCACATTGCACGAGCTGTACTCTATTATAGGTACAAATAGAGTTTCTTGCTATCTAGTTCAATTAAGTATCCTACTTTTTGCACTTTGAGGAGAATAGCTATGGTCATTATGTGACTGAATGTGGCATAATGGAGCATGAAGAGAGAATAGTCTTTTTGCTTTAATTCACTGCAGTTAGTTGACTGTATAGAGCACTTACCTTATATGGCACATAACTTAAAAAAAAATGCCTTTCATATTTCTTTTTTTAACAAATGTTCAGTGAAAGGAGGTACTTAACCTTCAGAAAATGTTGGTTGTCATCCTCAGGAAGTTGTGCTAAATATTGAATGAGCTGTTGTATGTGCTATTCATTTTATATGAGGATTGTCATTTCAGTAAATGTTATTCAAACTGTCTATGTCAAAATACAAAAAAAATGTTATTTGTTCAAATGTATTTTATAGCAATAAATACTATATAAAAAAAAATAAAAAAAACTTATTTTCTAAAACAAAAAAATGAATAAAAATTCTACACTAGAGTGGGAATTGAATGAAATATGTGTGTGTGTGTGTATATATATATATATATATATATATATATATATATATATATATGAAAATATTTTAGAATTTTTCTGACAATAACTTGGGAAACAGTTGAAAGGTTGAGCCTGATGAATGCAGACAAATACAATTTGTGTATAATCTAAGATATAGAATATATGTTGTCTATAAATTAATCTTAATATTTAAATTTTAAGGAATATACATTATTTAAATGGGAAAAAACAGCTAAACATTAAGATTTTGGTATTGTTTTTTATTTATTTATTTATTTTTATATAATTGAGATATATTTGCCTATTTACATTTTAAAAAATATTACCCTATTTATGTATATTATTATCGTATTTATATTAATTCATATTTTACCATATTTGTATATTGTGTCATTTGTACCTGTTTTTAACGTATTAGATAATTTTCATATTTTTTCATTTAGATTTTGAACTAGCTATCACATACCTCTCTCAAAGCCACTAGCTCTTTATCACGCTGTTCTAGAAGGTTCTCCAGGTGGTGCGCGTGCATCTCGGCATCTGCGAGGCGACGTGTGCGCTCATGATCCTCTTCACTGGCTTTAGTGGAGGGTCCCTTGCTGTGCAACATCTCCAGGAGCTTTTTGACTGACTCATCGCGAGCAACTAGCGTCTGCCGCTGGGTATCCAGGCGAACCTCCATTTCCTCCAGGGTACGGCGGAGCAAGAACACCTCTCGAGCCTGCCGCTCCTGCTCCTCGCTGGGCTCGCAGGCCAGCGGCTCCTCGGGCGGCTGGAGTAGCTGGTTCAAGTCGCGCTGGATACGCAGCTCGGCCTGCAGCGCCTGCACGGTTGTCTGCAGGTGCTATGATGGATAGAGGAGAGTAATATGCAATATTTACTCACAATTCTTTCAAAAAATACCGAAAACAAGTAGTTCCTTATCCAGTGAGAATGTCTCTTGATAGATTTTTGGAACAGATATAAGGGAGGGTTAACAGTCAAGACGTCTCCCATGATTTATCAGCTGTTATCCTGTTATTTATAATGGCATCCCATAGAAAGCTTATCTTTATTCATCAGTGAATACAGTTCAATCTACAGCATCATCTTTCATAGAAGCAGTAATACGAGTAAGTACTGAGAAGAGTTATGATGTAAACATCTCATTTGTAACTACATGGGTGGTACTATGATAAATGCGTGACAGAGACTGACACGGAAGAGAAGAAATTGTTGAATAAAGTCATTATTTTTGTTTTCTTTGTGCACAAAAAGTATTCTTGTAGCATCATAACCTTACGGTTGAACCACTAAGTAGTTGAGCCACTAAATAGTCACATGGACTATTTTATCAATGTCCTTACTACCTTTCTGGACCTTGAACATGTCAGTTGCATTGCTGTCTATGCAGTCAGAAAGCTCTCGGATTTCATCAAAAATATCTTAATTTGTGTTCTGAAGATGAACGAAGTTCTTACTGGTTAGGAACGACATGAGGGTGAGTAATTAATGACACAATTTTCATTTTCGGGTGAACTATCCCTTTAAGGTTTTATGAACTAGATTGTGCGATTAATTGAAAAGATCTGACTCAAAATCACTAATTCTCTAATGAACTCTCATCAATTTGCCAAGGAGATCGAAAGTTGAATTTCAGTGAATAACTGCTTAAATGTCAATTTATTTCTCACATAAAGCAATCATGTGGCTTTAGAAGAAATATTTCCAAGATATATTTGGAATACTGGAATAATTTTAAATCTTAAAAGCCTCAATCCCAAATTAGCTACTGACCATCTAAAGAGCGACCAGTACAATTCTTCAAACTTTTCCTTTTGCGTTTAGGTTGCCAACAACAAAAGTGAATAAACAATTGCCTAATTTTCATTTTGTGCCTGTAAGAAGCTGCTTATGTACAATCCATCACACACACTTGTCCTCAACACCAGTTGTAAAGTTCGCAAGGAAACTGAAAATAAAAATGTGCTAAGGTATAAACTTTCATCCATTCAGATGTGACTACTGTGCTGCAAATTGATGGCAGCCAAAAGGCAATGGAACAACTGTAATTATACATTTTCTTAATCATACAGACACATACTGTACAAAATTGTGCCATAATTAATGGTAAGGTCTCATTAAGCCCAACAGGCACCAAACTACTTGCCAAGAATCACCAAATAACACATACAGATTCTGAGCTCTATGATGATTCGCGTGTTAATTTCAATCTCGAGCGAACAGTGTGAGGAGCGTGATGATGCTGATTATGCTTAGAGTGAATAACCAAGCCATCATTAGCTTAGTGTTGTACACCCCTTCGTCTGGAAATCTGTCACGACAGCCATGTTGCAGTGAATCACAGTTTGAAGCTAATCATTCAGATAAAGGGAGTGTTTTAAACGCAGCATAGATGGAGGACTATGCCACTGTCACTGCTATCAGTATCTCAACGTACATTTAAAAGAATCACTGAATATCAGGAAACAGACTTTCATCCTTAATTAGCTCATGTATTGCACATTGAACATATTGTGGCTTGCAGGAATTCAGGCAGTCAACTCAGCAGTGAGCCACACGCAGCAGGACCAGGATGTCCATTTCAGGATTGGCCATTAGCGTCACCTCACAGCGGAGGTAGACTTCTCCTTCTCATCTGAAGATGAGCTGGATATTTAATCACGCAATTCTCACTCCTATAAATCTATGAAAATGCATTGATGCAGTGAAAATGTGAAGATTATATTATCTTTGTCTATAAATAGTTAGCAGTACCCAACCTAAGATGTACCCAAGATGGTTTGCAGGTTTTAGCTGGTTTAAGCTGGCCTGGATGGTTAGTTCTTCTACCTGACACATGCAGCATTTCAGGATCGGAATTAAATATTATTATATTGATTACTGAATACTGTGCAGTATATACTGTATACTTCTTACTATTAAAAAATAGAATGTAAAACATTATCCATGACAAAAAACGAATGTCAAGTTGTCATCTCCATTTTTTTAATCTTCAATAATTATCAAAAAGGTGAAAAATATTTGTAATTTCACAGATATTACACTACCTAACACAGAATGCTCTGTATAATTCAAATTTTTACAAATGTAGGGTTTCTATGCCTACAAAAATATGCATACTATGGACAGTATGTGTATGGAATGCATATTTTTATTACAGCAGAAATAGTATGAGTAGTGTAGTAGTGTCTGTTCCAAACACAGCCCAGGTCAAGCTTCTACGAATGTGCTAAGTTGAATAAGTTGTGTCCCAAATGTTTTACTGTACATTTATACATTACATTCTCTGTCATCTATTGTACTTTATATAATTATTTCATTGACCATTTGAACATACAGAACTACCACATTTTGCTATAAGTTTGATTGCATAATTGCTGTTAATAGTGTTAATCGTCTGTTTGTTTACGTCTTTTATTGATTTTTCCCAACATTTCTGCAGTATGCACATAAACTGACAATCACTACTGATAAGCTACTACTAAATATTGTAGAAACTTAATTTTCTGTAAAATTGCTTTGCAGTGATTTGTATCGTAAAAAGCGCTATACAAATAAACTTGAATGGAATTTTTATGGAACATTCTGCTTTTTTACTGTACAAAAGTGTTAGAATGTTTTGATTCATGTGCAATGTTATTTAGCTATTTTGGTACATATATAACAAAGCTTGTGTCTGTGTGTATATAAGCTTTTATTTTTAGATTTTCGGTTTTCATTTTTTTTCATTTTTAAATTTAATTGTGCTTTTGTCATTTTTTGTCTTCTTTTTGCAGTTTTTTATTTTTGTATAGCTTTAACTAAGCTTTATTTCAGTTGTAGTAATTTTACTACTTCAACAATTTATTTTAGTTTCTTACCAAGGCAACATTTCTAATGTTCGGGGGGGGGGTTATTTGTTTCGTTTAAACAAAGTTTTCATTTAAGTGTAAATTTCTTATCTAATATGTATATTTGCATATACTAATGTGTATATTTTATTTCAACAATATTTTAATTATTTAATTAAATTAAATAATTAAAAAATATTTTAATTACTTAATTAAATTATTTTAAATAGTTTTAGTTGTAGTTAACAATAACTTTACTGAGGTTATGTTGTCGCTATCTTTAACATGTCCAGCTCCGCAACGTTTCACACTCTCATTGTATTCGCAATAGCATACTATCATATTAATCTTACCATTTCTGCCATATATATGGCATATGGCAAGAACAGTAGCATAGTTGTATGTTACAAATTCAGACATATAATTTACATATGATATGGAATAGTAAGAGTAATATAGAAGTATTTTACAAAATCGGAGCTTGTATTTTTAGCTGATGAAGTTCATCATTCATTTATTTGTATAGTCCCATTCACACCAAGATCTATAACCATAAAGACAACTAAAACGTTAATTATATTAACATCCACACCAAGGAATGGTAACCTTATTTTTATTATAAGCATTTTATAAGCATACCATTATAAAAAATGTATAGTTGCCCTCCTTGGTGTGAACAGGCCTTATACTTAGGAATACACTTTTATAGATATACAGTGCCTTTTAGTACTTATCTAAGATCCTTTAAGATTCCTTTAAGCACACGCTTTAATCCTAAATCCCACTGAAACCACAAAGCAGCTCTCCGATCAGCAATAAATGTCCACTTATACTTAAAAAACAAGCATATCCTGCCAGATGTACCCACCTGTGTCTCGTCTTGCACAGCGCGGTACTGCTCCTTCCACACTGTTATTTTGGATGCCTCGTCTTTGCGCAGCGCACGTTCCTTCTTCAGCTCTGGGCTCCAGAAGCTTTTGATGGAGCTCATGGAGGAGCTGAGCTTGCTCTCCTTCACCTCGATCTCCTTCCGAAGGAGCTCGTTCTCCCTCAGCACCTCCTTGAGCTGGGCTTGGAGCTCCATGATGGTGTTGTCCCTCGCCTGACGTAGCGAGTGAGGGACGGTTGATGCAGCGTGGATCTCCCCTCCAAAGCACATAGAGTCGGTGGACACTGCCGGCACCATGGCCATGTCCGGTGTGCTGCCCGTAACCGTTGCCCGGACCCCGTAAGGAATGCTTCCTCCGAAGCGTCCCGTCGCTACGCCACTTTTAGGGAGGTCAGAGGAGGTGCCGATTGCGACCTCGTTGTCGCTCATATACATCGGTCCCGACGTGGCATAGGCAGCATTGAGAGATTGAATGTTCTCCATGGACAACGTCTTGCCTCCAGAGCCACCCGGGCCTCCGCCGCTGCCCCCCATGCTGTTGGTGCGACGGTGACCCATACGGGGTGACCGAGGTAGCCGTGGCGAGCGTCCAGAGTTTCCCTGGTTATTTCTACCCCCACTGTGATTACTGTCCATTTTGCTCACAGAGCGTGAACTTCCGTACATATTGGCAGGCTTAAGAGTGCAAGCAAGGGAACCCACTGAAAATGTATTGTGAAGGAATGTGCTAATAAACAGGCCAGGTCAGCTTCATCTCAAGTAGTAGGAATGTGATCTGTTAAGCAAAGGCCGGTCTTCTGTCTCTTTCTGTCAAATGGAGCAACTATGGTGGCCTGTAAAATGAAATAAAAAACCAAAACCCTCAAAACACACAACATAATACTATAATCACATAAGAAATGACAAGACAAAAAGGCAAAAATGCACCAGCCTTTTAAATTTTGAGGTATTATTCAATTATTTTCAATGTATTATATCTAATGTTTGATATATTTCCATATTTATTTATTCTAGGGCTCTCTAGGGATGGGTTTAGAAGCTATAGAAAACCCAAAATGACCTGTAGCTGTCAGATATCTGTAGCTTATTCTCATATGTGAGTTTTTAAGTGTTTTTGATTAAAAGCACTAAATTCAGCTCTACAAAAGTGAATGTGAAAACTAGTAATTTGTCCAAATCTACCAGGATGGCAGACTGTAGTGAACTGTATATTCAAATATAGTGTTAGTGTTTATTGTGTTATGATATCTTGTGCATCATTTACAGCTACATTATGTAATGCTAATTTGATTTAGTAGGTATACTTACAAATCTAATTGTCCATATTGAGACTTGTCATGCTTAAAAATGCCCTTAAAATATACAATAAATAAATAAATAAATAAATTCCAGACAGCAAATAAAGTAAATATTTGACAAGGGTTTCATCAAACAGCAGAGATTAAAAAAGCTATATGTTCAGTCAGGAATGTTAAGCTTTTTTCCTCCATGCCACGTCTACTATTACTATTGTTCATAATATTATTACACATATCTCAAAAGAAATCTGGATCGTGTTATAGACCGCTACTCTCATATAGCCTACAAAAATAGCTCACAAACTAGATAATGCAATAAAGCTTCTCCCATTTACACACCGAATGAGTGAATCGAAGGAAAGGTGGGATTTATTGCAGGCTCACACTCCAAGGTTATCAAACATCTAATGTCATCGGCAAAGCTAACATTATTTTGGGACACTCAGCTGATGATTTATATTCTAAAACAGCAAATATTAATAATGCTGTTGTATTTAGAGAAGGCTGTTCACAGCGCTGACAAACCAACCAGAAGCGTCGGCGTTTCCCACACACCTCGTCAATAAAACCTGCAAATGCGAAAAATCAGAGACTACAGTTCTTATATCAGTACAGTTTAGATTACGGATATACTAAACCTATGATGTTCCGTAAAATTCAGCCCTGCAATGGCTCATCCACAATCCTGAGCATCCTCCCTCAATGTCCTTCTTCTCCACCATTGCATGGCTTAACACATTTGCCTCCTCTTTTGTTAGTAATAGCTGTCCGGCAAATGCGACTGTAAATAAGAGGGGCTATTTGAATATCAATATATGTAGATATTGAATAAACGTATCATATAGGAGCATCACTATTTTAGCCTATTATAAACCACAATAGGGATTTTTTGTTTTTTCCAAAAATCTTTTTACCTTTTATGGCTGGTCTGTTTCATCCGATATGTTACGACCGTCTGTCCAATAGATGTCTGACAGAGAGGAAGCGACCTATTTTTCTTTGTATTGCTTTATGATTTTATTATTTGCAGACACACACCAGCATCTTCCCAGAGCTGGAGGACTTCAGTGACGTAACGCCTACGCTGCGCGCTTACAACACTCGCCTCTGAAATGCCAACGCCATGCTACGAAGGTCATTTTATTTATTTTTTATTATTTTATTAAAAAATAAATCGTAAAAATATTTTATCTCACAAAAATGACGTTAAATGGCGATAATCTTTATGTAGGATACATTTTCAGACCTTACATTATTTAAATATTTTATAACAAATATTTTCGATTTCTTGTAGTATGTAATTCGTCCAAATTGGACAAAATATGTATAGTTAATTTAGAAAAAAAAAAAAAAAAAAATCTGCTTCTAGTTTATGCCATGATATGCCCTATACTCTTATTATCTTTATTTGCGTCGGTGTATAGTCATCCTGCCCCAAACCATGTAGATTTCTAAGCTACACTTTATCACCTAGATAGATAGAGAACAGAGATAAAATCCAGTTGGTGGGGTTTGATCCCTCTTAAAGGGACAGTTCACACAAAATAGACATTCTGTCATTAACTCACAATCTCATGTTTTGCATAAAACATGATTTTCTCTCTTCTGTGAAACTTTGTGTTAGGTGTACCATGCTTCCACGTGTTTAATTCAACCATGATATAGGCTACAAATCTACTTTAATCAAATTGCAACACACTTCCATGCCTAATATAGGCCTACTATTAATTTACAGTTCTGTTTAATTCTTTTTCTTAACCCTGACTTAAGAAATAATCCGGAAAACAATAATTAAAAATTATATTGAGCCCTTTCCCAAAAACCTAGCCTAATATTTGTATATGTGCTTGATGCTTTGTTTCATATTTGATACATGAGGCTTTTATGGCTCAAATAGGCCTATCATGAGAATACTGCGGAGGCTGAACGCAGGCCGATTACACTCTTCTGTGTCAGCCGCGCCACAAGGTTGCGCTGTTTTCTTTCAAATAAAAGCGCAAATACACATAGAAAACGTATCCTTGTGGTGCGGCTGACACAGAAGAGTGTAAGCTGCCTGCGTTCAGATCATATTTTCCAAAATGGCGCTACGGTGATGTGGAGTGATGTAGAGTGACACAGAGGAGACAAATTGTTGAATAAAGTTGTTTTTCTTGTTTAATCTGCGTACAAAAAGTATTCTCATCGCTTCATAATGTTACGGTTGAACCACTGATGGCAGATGGTCTATTCTGCCTATGCTTTTCATACTTTTCTGGACCTTGACAGTGTATTTTACTTGCCAGTCTATGGGATAGTCACAAGCCTCCCGGTTTTCATCCAAAATATCTTAAATAGTGTTCTGAAGACGAACGAAGTTCGTGAAGTTTTTACTGGTTTGAAACGACATGGGGGTAAGTGATTAATGACAAAAATTTAATTTTGGGGTGGAGTATCCCTTTACGTAAATGTTTCCAGAATTGTCATTTTTGAGTGTACTGTTCCTTTAAAACACGAGGTCATGCAACATGCGTTCGTCGTTTCAGCAGGCGGCGCTATTTTCTAACTGTAAGACATTACTCGTCTCGGATAAAGACAAGCAGGGGGAGTGTTATTGTTTATCACGAAACCGGTTTGTGCATGTAGCATGTATTTATGCGATGGCGAATATGATGGGAATCGATGGCATGCAGATTGCGTAGCCTTGAACCCTGAGCGTGCAAATCGTCTGCATCTGTTCGGGATCTTTCGCTGTCAACAATAGAGCCACAAAGCGCTCGCGAGCGCGCTGCACCCAAAGCCAAGTTTCGCATCGGCGTTAATGCATATAGACTCGAAGCTTTACAAATATTGTTTAGCATCCTGTTGATGTAAATACAGAAACGTAAACTTGGATTGCATCGTTTGCACGCACGACGTCATGCAGTAGGCGACTGTACAAGGAAGATGAATCGAGGTCAGTTGAAAGGGAATAACAAAGAGAACCTGCTCTGCAGTCTCGCGAGCAACGATTAGCGGAAGCGGCACGCTGTTGTAGTGTGTGACATTCGAACTTCGCAGGATCGCTAGGAACGGTTTAGAGCAGTAACCGACGTTTAGCCATTTTGTCTGACGTTTACTGAATATAAATAAAGTTGAGCTACAGACGCTGAGCTGTTCTTTTGCTTCGCGCCGGATAAACGTTATTTCAAATACTGAGCACGCGCGTTTGGGGAATTACCGGTTAAACCTGGAGTTGTCCGTTGGTTATTCACCGATAACTGAAGAAGATGACGACGACACTTAACATTATGGTAAGTTTGTGTCTTAAATGTGTGACAAAATGGTCAGTAGTGAAATTAAACGTTGTCGTGACTAATATTTATTTATTTACAAGTAGTACATTTATGGTTAACGCCAGATGTAATAGTTGGTAAGAGATTAATTTAAAGGGATAACGTTAGTTTACCTAAAAATTGAAATTTCGTTTACGCGTTCATTTACACGTCATTGTGTCGTTTATACCCCTTATGGCTTCATTTCTTTAAGGAAAAGAAAGAAATTTCGAAATTTGCTTTTCTATATTTTCCATGATTGTGAATGGGGACGGAGTCTTTCAAGCTTAAAATGTCGCAAGTCACCATAAAAGTGTAATAAAACTAGTCCACATAACACTTGGGCTATTTTCCAGTTCTTCTAGATTCTTATGATAAGCTTAAGATATTGACAATGACTTTTGATTAAAAAAAAAAATAGAAGCTCATTCAAAGTATTTCGTCTCACTGTATGAGGGAAAAGTCGTAAGTACAGTTTTCAGCATCTTACTCTTACATCAAAATGTTTTTGTTTTGTTCCTTTTTATTATTTGAGACCATAGACTATTTTGTGTTCACACATGGCAAGGACAAATCTAATTTACTAATCCCTCAACATATGTTCACTGTCCTGAAGATGGATACTGTTTGTTCACTGTCTTCAACAAGTTATTTCAAATTAAAAGCATAGATATAGCGTAAATTACTTTTGTTGTTTGTTTAAATAGGATTAGAATTATATTAATGACGAAGAGTCACGGAAATGTGCTATCTGGAAATTGTTTTGAATTTGACGTGAGGGTTAAATGTGAAAAATCTGAGAGTTACTTCCTCCTACACTGTCTTTATCTAAAAGTTTCAGTATGACTGGTCTATTTTTAAAATAATAAAAGTGACATCCTGTCATTATAGTTAGTGAAAGTAATTTCTTTTTAACCTTATTTGAATGGGTTAAAATTTGCTTGGTTGTGGAAAAGCCTTGCGTACATGCAGCCATTTAAGTTTAGTCTAAATTTGTTAACTGTGGCTAACCACCTTGGTTAAATTATATTTTGTCTTTCTTTCAGTGAATCAGACGCGACCGTTAAACTTTGTGCTCTGGCACGACTTCAGAGTTGAAAGTGATTATTACATTTATCAGCAGGCTACTGCCCTGCCCCCTCGGGAGACCCCCTATGTGGATTGAACACACCCCACAGTTTTACACAGGATGGATGAGCTGGATGTGAGATCTCCTTTTTGTCATCATCATCAACAACGTATTTTGATCTGTGCATGGATCCTGCGTTACTTTTATCACCAAGCACTTCCCGTGCTCCTCTCCAGCACCTTAGTTTGCAAGAGTATTGACTTTATCTGAACTGCTGTTTTGAGAAGAGAGAGGTTTGGCAAGTTTTTACTTGGTTTGAAGCAACCTCTTCTCGCTAGCGCACATTTATACTGCTTTTTTTCCATGTATGGATAGCATATAAGATTTGACCCGACTTCTTGCTCCACTCCGTGGAGAAATGTCAGAGAATCTCAACGACAATATGGTCAAGTTCCTTTCCCCCCCTTCGAAGAACATCAACGGCTCCAGCTCAGACACGCTGGTGGGCGAGCGTCTAGGTGTCGAGGTCCGCCGTCGCCACCACACCATGGAGCGAGAACTGCTGAAGGCAGAGCACCGTTTCTTCCGTCGCAGCGTCATCAACGACTCCAATGCTACAGCGCTGGAGCTCCCCAGCAAGAACGCAATCCTAACCATCTCAACGGACTCCCACGCTCTTGGTTGTGAACCTCCTGCCTCGGAAACCAAAGCCGATTCAGTGGCCGCACAATCTGAAGAGTTGGTTGCACCAGAAGAGGAGGGTGAGGGTGTCAAGACAGCTGTAGAGTCAACGCCGGTGCTGAGTGCGAATACCACACATCTTCTCTCTGCAGAAGCACCACGTTTGGTTGCTGAGTTAAAGTCTGTAGATAGTGCTGATGCAAAACGAGAGGATGAGAAAGAGGAGGATGAAGAAGGTAAAGACAAGGCACGAGCTAAGGCAGATTTGCGGGATGCGAAGGCGGAGCTGGAAGACAATGAGGAAGTTGAGACAAACGCAGTCGGGACGTCGCCGGATGGCCGCTTCTTGAAGTTTGACATTGAGATTGGACGTGGCTCTTTTAAGACAGTCTACAAGGGTCTGGATACTGAAACCACTGTGGAGGTGGCATGGTGCGAGTTGCAGGTGCGTTTCTTTTATTTTTATACCTTAAGTGGCTTTTTCAGTTACATTTTTCAGTCTTTGTCAACACATTAGAGGCCAGGAACCAAGCCAACCAGTAACTTATTTTAACTTTTATTTGAAGTAAAAAAAGTATTTAAAAATTGGACCAATAGACAAAGGCACAAAACTATGTAATTGACAACTTCAATAAGGAGGAGAGGACTACGCAAATATTTTGACAGCATAGCAGGACTTGATTGCACCATTTCATTTGTGGTATTTCATTCTGCACAGCATCATGCTTAATTTAATTTTTCACTGGTAAAATGAAAAGTTGAAATAATGCGAACAGATGGGCTTCAACAAAAGCATACTGTCGTTGTAACAATCTCTGAACTGACAGTAGTTCTATCTTTATAGGTTTATGAGTTTAAATTCAATTTCCCTATGGAGAAAATAAATTGCTTCCGAGTGTTTTGCGCTTTATGGGTAGGACGTCATAGCTTTTGACAGCTAGGATAACAAAGTGCAACACTTGACATTGTTGGCACTCTTGATCTGTCCGCTGACGGTGGTAAATCACTATCTGATCTGCTCATTTGGGGAAAAAAAGCATACTATCTCATTCTCATTCTACTATCTCATGCTGTGAAACCTATAACCCTGTCTCAAGGCCTTTCCGGTATAGCACCTTTAAATGACAGTCTTATGACTAGTCAGTTTGATTTTAACTTCAATACCCCACCTACACCTTTCCAAGAGATGTGTCATAAGCTTGTATTGTTTGTGTTTAATTTTGCTGTTTAATCTCTTTAGAAATAGGAAACACTTTGACTAGTCCTTTTGTCACACCTCTGAAGCGTCTCACCTCTGACACTTAACACTTCTGGCATTTGGCCTGTTTTTATAACTTTTGTCTTCTTTGGCCTATGGTCCCGGCATTGTAGTGTTATCTTTGAATAGAAAATCCACATTTCCTAATTAGGTTATTCTAGACCACCAGGTGTGTATTGGAAGATGTGTGGCATATGCAGTAAATCATAGGTAGTGTTTATTTAGGGTGTTTTTTTTTAAACAGTCTAATTGCCGTGGAAGCCTGTTTCCATGTCAGAGTAAAACAAAAATGATAATAAATTGCAATTTTAGATCTTACGGTGTGACTCATTTTTTGGAATTGCATTTATATCATGCAATTGTGAATTAACACTACAGGTTTAAAGTTTAGAGTTAGTAAAATTTTAAATGGTTTTTCAAAAAAATCTCACAAATGTGCTCACAAAGGCTGCATTTACTTAAAAACAGTAATATTTTGAAATATTATTACAGTTTGAAGTAACCGTGTGTGTGTGTGAGTGTGAAAATCATACATTTTATTCAGGATTCTTTGATGAACAGAAAGTTTAAAAGAACAGCATTTATTTGAAATAGAAATCCTTTCTGTCACTTTAGAATTTAGTGCATCCTTGCTGAAAAAAAGTATTAATTTCTTTCAAAACAAATCTTGCTGGCCCCAAACTGTTGAGTAGTTGTGTATATTTCATAGTGTGACTTTTTCATATTTTAAACATAATTTATTTTCTTATAGTACTTAATTATTTACTTCTTCAGCCATTTACCTTTTTTTTTCTCTCTTAATTATTATATTTTTGATAATTAGTGAACCGTGAGAAACATGGGCTTTTAAACATTTTGCACTCGTTCCATTTTATTGGTTTATGAGATGATAAAAGCATGAGTAATGTTTGTGAGGTGTGCTTGCACAGAGAGCATGCTGACGCTGGCCAACTACAAAGCAGCAGCACCTCTGTTGGAGAATCACCAGCTCATCAGTTGTGTGGCCCACTTCTAAGAAGTCTGTTTGCATACAGAGACCACCTTCATTTTGTTTTCATCATGTAGAGGAAGTTTTTTTATGTACCGATGTGCCTCATATAGTTGCGATTTCAAAAGTGGGTCAAGTTTAACCACCAAAGCAATTGTAATCTCCTGTGTGAATTATGGTGAGCTGGTTTGCCAAGGCTTGACTCTGCTACTGCTGCTCTCCACCTCCTGCTGCCTCTTCTTTTGCAGAGCGATGACGAGGCAGCACCACGTGAGCTGCACTTCTGCTCATACACTCGGTTGAAACAAAAGCCTCTCGCGTTCTCTCTAGCTTTCAGCCTCTCTTTACCTTACTTTTTTCACAATTTATGTGTCGCTGTCTCTATTTCTGTCTCTCAGCCTGTCTTGTGTGATATAACGGTATGTGTTATAAGCTGCAAGTTCACACTGCTGCAGAAAAGGGAAGGGCCTATGTATCTCCCCCACAAGGCCATCTGTCTACAGCGCCTTATGCTAAACACGGGGATGTTCCCCTCCCACATTTCTCTCCTTCACTTTCTCACATGCTAAACACATTTGAACAATATGTAGGTCACCATAAAAAGAAAATGAAAATGGGTCTCAGATGCTTCCCTTTTTTACAGAAGTTCCCTCTGCGTCCAACTCGATATACCACATGAAATACTCCAGTTATACGGTTAAGCCAGATAACTGAGTCATCGTTGTGAGTGCATACCACTGACTTTCAAGCAACTGCTTGAGTTTCATTCCAGTTGTCCTGCATTTGCCTTTCGCCCTGTATTTGATCCCTTTAACGGACCCTTGTAAATCCATTTAATCTTCTGCAGTAACCTTAAACTGTTTAAAGATTTCTTTTCCCAGTTGACACAATTTGTACTAGGCACACTTGTGTATTTTTAAACTATTTTAAATGTTTTGATTTGTTAATTATCTTCTCAAATAATTTTATTAAAAAATGTATTCGATTATTTGCCTGCTAAAAGTTTCGCATTACTGTTAACACTCCCATCAAAGCTTCATGAGTTTTCTTGAAGGTTGGAAATGCTGTAGTGTTACAATCACTTAAGTACAGCCATTCATTTACAGTAAATATATCTACAGTACCTTTCAAAAGTTTGGGATCAGTAAAAAAAAAAAATTCTTTCATTAAGCAAGAATGCATTCAATTGATCAAAAAGAACAGAAGTTTTTGTTAAGTCTTTACTATTTCAAATAAATCCTATTCTTTTGAACTTTATTTTCATCAAATTAAAAGATTTGTTTCCACAACACAAATTATGCAGTGCAGCTGTTTTCAACGGATAATAAGGAGAATAAGAAGTTTCTTGAGCAGCAAACCTCCTAAACTACATTTGTCCATTTTAAATTAATTGTTAAACGTATTGCCAGGTAATTCGTGCTTCAGATCCTCTCAGTAATCCTAATTCCTTGTCTCCCATCTGAAGTGGTATGTGCCCTCACACGTGAGCCGGATTCATGCCAAGAGCTTTATCCTCATACTGGAGTTCAGTGTGCTGGCCTCTCCTCTGGGGAAATGCTCCCACGCTTCGATGGCAGAGTGCACGGCTGTCTGTTGTAGGGTGGGGTGCAAAGCAGAGTCCCCCTTCCTCCAACTCACATCATTCAGTACTGATATTGCTTTCTACAGGGCTTTACTCCATTTCAGCATTGTGTTAATCGTGTTAATTGTACAGATGTGAGCGATAATAACGGAAGTTTTAACCCTAACTTAGTTTACTTAGTTGTTCCTGCTGGGCTTGGCAAAGGCAAACTCACGGCTAAATGTTTGTCATTCCAAAAATGGCAGCTGACCGCACCAAATGTAGGTCAACTAAGAACTAAGAAATGAGTGCATTTTTTTAACTGTAGTCAGACACAGACTGCAAAACGGTCACACTGCTGGATTGGGTTTGAGCCAGGCACTTTGTAGTTTCATTGTAGATGATATTATTAGTGCTGCACCATCTACTTTGATTGCAAACGAGATTTTTGCATGCAGCAGTATTTCCCTCTTGACGAAACCACAATTCAGCACACTTATTTTTTTTTTGTCATCATCAAAGTAGAGAGTGTGCACACAGAGGTGCTGAAAGCAGTTGGTTATGAGGGTGTTTTGTAAGAAAGGTGACTATAAATTGAGTTAAAGCACTGCAGTTTTTATGTAGCATCTCTTTTTATTTAAGTAATGAAGAAAAAAACATTCCGTCTCTTATCAGCCACTTTGACACTTTACATTTATAAGTTTAGAAGTTTTCTAAACAGTGCAAATAAAAAAATGGGTGAAATTTCACAAGCAAAATCCAATCATTTCAATAGGAATCTGGGAATTTAAAGTAAGAGAGAAACACTTTCTCGTGCAACTTTCATATCGGTTATTTATTTAGGGAAATTTGCCACTTTGACCAACAGAATGCTGCTTGTTTTGAAAGTGATTTCTGTGTTAGCTGTGGTTCTTTTTTTTTTTTTTTTTTGTTGATGAAATTTTGTTAATGTGACCTTACATTTATTCTAACAAAAATATGAAATTCTTTTTCAGGATCGCAAGTTGTCCAAGTCAGAGCGGCAGCGTATTAAAGAGGAAGCCGGAATGCTGAAGGGTCTTCAGCATCCCAACATAGTACGCTTCTACGACTCCTGGGAATCATCCTTGAAAGGGAGGAAGTGTATTGTCCTGGTGACTGAACTCATGACATCTGGGACACTCAAGACGTAAGTGCTCTTATTTGTTCCTGTCAGTTTATTTTAAGCTATCACCTGCTATGATTGACTTGTTTTCTGTGCCCTTGTAGGTATCTAAAACGGTTTAAGGAGATGAAGATCAAAGTCCTGCGCAGCTGGTGCCGGCAGATTCTGAAGGGGCTGCACTTCCTTCATACCAGGTCGCCTCCCATCATCCACCGGGACCTTAAGTGTGACAACATCTTCATCACCGGACCTACCGGATCTGTCAAGATTGGAGACTTGGGTCTGGCTACCCTCAAGAGGACCTCCTTTGCCAAGAGCGTCATAGGTACGGCTAAGTATTTGCAACTGCATTATCGCCTCCAAATCAAAATCCATTCGAATTGTCCGACTCAGTTTTGTGGTTGTGGGAAAGGCAGATCCTTCATTCCATGTTTCTTTTTCAAGTTTCTTTTCTTCTTCTGCTTCTTTTCAAAGCGTGTTTTAATGACAGTGGTGAGAAAGCAGACCACAGCGTTTCCCTGAGCGCTCGAACCGCAGCAAACCAGGGCTCCCGCTTTACGGAAGATGTCTCTTGACACCCTCCTTTAGTTCAAACATAGTTTTTGTCTTTTCTTCTGCCACAATTTCAGGTACCCACAGACAGAGTAAGTAGTTGTGGAGCGGTTGTAGGTATTTTGTGACTCGTCTGCAGGGAAACCTGATCTGATCTTGGAATAACACTAGAGCTAGAGCTGAGCCCTGGGCTGGCAGGTACCGTGAGTGATCTTTTGCTCTGGTTCGGAAATTTGTGGTCTGTTTCTTCAGTCAGCCATGATTTAATGATGATGATGCTAATGAATCTGTTCATTTTTTCCCCCCACAAGGAAATGCTTGTTTTCTTTCAGTGTGTCAGTGTCTGGAGCTCAAACCTTAAACTCTCTGTTTAACTCCCTCATACTTTTAGCTTTAAGATCTTTGTGTTTTTGTTTTGTTTTGGAAGCATTAGGCTCTAATTTCAGGTCTCCCCTTATTCTACTTAAAGGATTATTTAGTGTACTGCAGTACAGACAGTAAGTATGCAGAAATGAGCCTGGTAAGTTCACCAGTATTATGTGACACATATCAGTCTGAATCATTATCAATATGGGAAGTTTGTCTGTGTGAGACCTTTGTCAATGGGTACTTGGTTACTAGTTCTCCTGGTGCACAGAACATCACTTTTCAGTAAGCTTTGGAGGGTAAAATGTTTGAATTGCTCAACCTTTTCTCTTTACAGGTTAACCCAAAGTTAGGACTTTTTGAAAGGTTTGTTTTCCATAGCTAGTGTTTTTAGTTTGGTCTTGTGGTAAAAGCATCGGGCCCTCTGACCACGGACCAGTTTTAAACTTGCTGTTTGGGCTAACAACAACAAATATGTTGATTTCTTAAATCCATTCTGTATTGTTTAAAGTCATGTGGTCAGTCCAGGCCTTCGAGTGAGTGCTGTGCACTAGTTTGGTTTTTCTCATACACAGTCCTCCCCTTGAAGGTCTTACACAGAGAAACTTGGGCTTCTTATCATTGCAATCTAACTGAGGGCAGTTTCCCCTTCCTCTTTGTTTTTTTTTGTTTTTTTTACTTTCTATCCCCTTTTTGCTCTCCTTCCCTCTACCTCTCTCTTTTCTCGCAGGTTGTGCCCGAGCAGTCTTCAGCGACAGCAGCATCATCTTCTCACCTCTTCACTGAGAGGGTGTAATAGGGTACTGAGAGAGTTCTGAACCATTCTTTTAATTAGGTACCCCTGAGTTCATGGCGCCTGAGATGTATGAGGAGAAGTATGACGAATCGGTGGATGTGTATGCCTTTGGGATGTGTATGCTGGAGATGGCTACTTCTGAGTATCCGTACTCCGAGTGTCAAAATGCAGCTCAGATCTATCGCAGAGTCACCAGCGTAAGTCCACACTCCACCGGCGGAGGAGAGTGTCCCCGCACACTCATCCTCCCCTTGTTTGCTGCACTATTTTAGTCTTTTTACCCCTTTTTTGCCCTTTGTGGGGGTGTTTCCTTTCTGCATTTTTCTCACACAGTGGTAAGTTGTTTTTTTACCTCTACCAGTAAATGCGGAAGCCTCTCACAAAACCAGTACTGACATGACATAACCTAATGGTATCAGACAGATTTAGACTTAATTCAAAATGTAGTATTTTTGAGAAAATCCGGCCCCAAGTTAAAGACATCTCCACTTTCTACACAAGTGATCTGATTGTTTCCTGTGCTGTGTTTACAGGGGGTGAAGCCTGGCAGTTTTGACAAAGTGGCTATTCCTGAAGTGAAGGAGATCATTGAGGGTTGCATACGTCAGAATAAAGATGAGAGGTGGGCTGACATTTACCAAGCATGGGAGTTCAGTTGTCGTATTGTCATAAGGTCTAGCTTTCACAACCTGTTTTTCTTTCTTGTCCACTGGAAATTTGTGGTAAGGTATTTTCGGTGTTTCACTGGTTACATCACAGTATAATATTGAACAGGCTATACTTGCAGCCTCATTTTCATTTGTGTCATATGAAATACAGTGTCTGATTGTATTGAGATCTATGTTATTACAACACAATTATTGAATGTCTTTAATCCAGTTTTATCACATGTAAGGTCATAAAATATCTGCAATGTCTTTTACATGCACGTTCTTAACCTGGCTTAAGCCAGCAATGCATGTGGTTACATCAGAATGAGAGGAGAATGAGTTTGAACATGTTCCCACTGACATTTTGGATGCTTTATTTAACATGAAATACTCAGTAAGATAAACAAATGATTATGTTTTGATGTCACTACTGAGGAAGTTAATTAAGAAATTTTGCGTGTTGCCATCGTGGCTAGATAGGACAAAAACTTAGATTAACATGTAAAAAATAGCCTGTGGCGCGTGTAATTAGGACATAGTGTCATTGTAAGAGTTTTTATATTTGGGAATGAAAAAAAATGAGTTGCAATAAGGCCTAATGTGATTATTAAACTTCAAAAAGCTGTAATAGTACTTCACGTTTCAGAGTAAAGACACAGCACTTTTGTGCATTGCTTGCAGCTTCAGAGCAATTCGCCATCAAATAGTACAGAACATTTATTCTGAACAGTTGACTGTTAATGGATAATGACAGTGTTTACTTTATGGTGTTTATATTACAGTGTTCTAGATGATATAAGAGTGCACATTATATTTTCATATTTAATGACCTGCTGGAAGTTGTAAAGCTTAGACATTTCAAAATACAAGACCTGGTGTATTTCGTGCTTGTTTATAATTAAAAGTCCTGCTTTAGGCATACAATTGTATATCTGCTTATTATTGGTATTTTTATTACACAATAAGCTGTCTACTCTGTTGTCATTTAACAGTAAGCTGTTTCGCATTTAACTGGAAGTAAACCCTTGTGGCTTCTCTTTGGGTTGCCCCATCACAAGCGGGAAAGACTTATTATATTTATCATTTGATTGGGATTGAATTCGTGTTAATTTACTATGGTTTACTCTATAAGAAGTTGTAAACTATTTTAGTAATCGTTTCGTTGCTAAATAATTTTTATTTGCCATAAGCGGCTCCTTTTCGTGCATATTTTAAATCTGCGGTGACCAAAGTGTGGCAGTAATGAGCCACCGGAGGTTTTACTCAGCCAGTACAGCAGGAGAAGTAGCGAATAGCCAATAGCTGGCCTCGTTTTATGTCACGTGCTTCCCGCACAGCGTCTCTCTGTCTGCAGCATTCAGCGTGATGGGTGAGGCAGGGCGGCAGTGAAGTAAGCTCGAGTAAGAAAAAGAAAAAAGCGGAAGATAAAACTAATCGGACGAAGTCATCCAAAGTGTGGGAGCAAAAAAGAGAGCAAGCCTAACTGTTAAGCCCTGAACATTTGGAGATGTTGACCTTTTTGCACTGAAATGCAAAGTTTTTCTCTCAAATAATGAGTGAATAGTGTTCTGCCTCATTTCCCACAGGTAGTCGAATTCCTGTCAGTTCAGGCATAAGCTGTTTTGTTAACATTTTATCGCTTTATTACATTTTTGAATTTTTGCACTGTTATAAGGACCACTACATATTTAAATCCGATGAAAATCACAGTGTGCAAAGACTTTTATTTGTGCAGATTCTGCAGTACAATGTTGTTTGCAAATGTTTAGTCGTAAAAGCTGATAACATTGCTTTTTAACAATTAACATTTAAAGCTTTGTCGTTTAACAGTTCATAATTCAGTTATGCAGCCTAATTATGACTGACTGAGAGAGGTTAATGTTTAAATGTATTTGAAATGCACTTTTTTCTAAGTATTCACTGCTCTTTTTCACACAGCAGGTTTTTTGTGTGTCCAATTTTTTTTCTGGACAACCTTCTGATGGATTTTACTTTAAATTTTACTTTAAAATGTGAGTTCCATTCAGGTTTCATGCCATTGGCACTTTATTGGAAGGTTTGTTTACAATTTCACAGCATAAGCTATAAAGCTGTTTCCCAGGTATAAGCTGTGTGTTTACAGGAAAAAAATAATAAAATGCAATTTACTGCAAATTTTAATTTGTTTTATTCTTATTCTTCTTCGTGATAATATGTTCTGAAAGATTCCTTAATAAGCTTTGTTCGGGATGTTAAACTACTTTAGGAGCCCTAAGGACTGCCATGGTAAAAACATTATTTGAAATCTCCTTGTGAAATTTGCTGGAGTATGTATGGGTCAGTGTTTTGATTGCAGAAGAGTTCGACAAAGGATAACTAACACATAATAAAACACAACTCCAGGTATGTTTTTGATGAGGATATGACAATGCAAAATGGTTAAAATCTCTAAAAAGTCTATGTTGAATGATAAAGACCCTTTGTTAATAATTTACTTTGGGGAAAAAATGGGCAAAACTAAAATATAAGTACATAAACCGATTCATCGATTAATCGTAAAAATAATCGACCGATTAATCGATTATCAAAATAATCGTTAGTTGCAGCCCTGGCTTCTCTTTGGGTTGCCCCATCACAAGCGGGAAAGACTTAATATTCTGTTTATTACTTGTCTTTAATCAATATATTGATATGTTCTTATTAATTATTGGTACAGGTCTTAAATTAAATTAAATGATTTTTTTTTTCTTTTTTAGGTATTGCATCAAAGACCTCCTAAGTCATGCATTTTTCCAGGAGGAAACTGGGGTTCGTGTAGAGCTGGCTGAGGAGGATGATGGAGAGCTAGTGTCCATAAAGTTGTTGCTGCGCATTGAGGATGTAAAGAAACTTAAAGGGAAATACAAAGAGAATGAAGCCATTGAATTTTCCTTTGACTTGCATAAAGACGTTCCAGATGACGTTGCCCAAGAAATGGTAAGGATACTTGGATTTCTGTTCTGTTTCCAAACTACAGATTCAAATCGATTGATGGTTTGAATCTCTAATTGGTTAATTTTTTGGCCTTACGTGTAATTATCCATATATAGTTATTCTGCAGTCTTTCAGTACATAAAAAAACCCCTGAAAGCCTGCAGAATTCCCCCTGGCCTTTTTTATAATATTGACCTGTCATTGTCTTTTGAAGTTAAATTCTGAGTAATCTTTTTCTTCAAGGTCGATTCGGGCTATGTTTGTGAGGGTGACCACAAGACTATTGCAAAGGCCATAAAGGACAGAGTGTCCCTGATCTCCCGTAAGAGAGAGCAGAGAAAACTTGTGAGAGAGGAACAAGAAAAGAGGAAGATGGTGCAGGAGAATGACCCCTCGCAGCTTGGACCACATACCGACACCACGGACAAGCCCCCTGGTCCCGCTCTGGCCCCGGTCATAATGGAGTCTGAAGAACATGAAGCAGATCAGCACCAGCAACTGCAGCAGCCTGGGGCCTCTGCTTCCAGTTAGTGTTGCAAAATGAGTCGTTTTGCTCTAATAAGATACAAAAAAAATGTCAAATGTGTTTGTATGGGAAAATGCTCTGAAAGTCTTATTGTCTCACAGCTGTAGGTTTTGTGGACCCTAGGTTCAGCGCCTGTCCCTGAGACTCACCCTGCCCAGCCAGGCACATCTTTCAGCACCATACAGCCTGATCCACAGCCACATCCACAAATCATGGTGAGTCATTTCCTTTGTATTTTGTTACCTGTCCTGGTTTTCAGAGCTAGTCATGTTAATCTGAAGAAATAAAAACTTGTTTGTTTGCTTTCTCCACTAAATTGCTTCTCCTCAACAGTCACAGCACCCAGCCCATGCCCCTCTGCAGCAGCCGAGCAGTACTTTGACCCCGGGTCCCACCTCCCAGACTGGAACTGTGGCCACATCCCAGGTACACTGCATGTGATCCATGACATGAAGACAAAAACATCTCGCTCTATATATCTGTTGTCTGTTAAACATAAACAAGAGTATACATGTTCTCCCCTCTTATGTGATTGGTCAGCCGGCCACTCTGCCCTCTGCCGTTCACGCTACCATCCCCTTGCAGTACCATCAGCCACCTCAAGATGGCAGTGCTCCCCCTCCAGGCCCTCAAATCTTACAGGTACAATATGAAAAGGTGCCCTCTGATGGCTGATCTTACATCTTCCATTGACCTGCATGTTGCTTGAGGTGTTGTGTGTGCTTTCAACTTCTTGGCAGTTCAAACATTAATGCTACTGTTCTTTGCTTCTCCATCTTTTTCTTGCATGCTGGCTGCTCTTACATGCTTGTCAGATATGGGCATGTCAGCTCAGCCCTCCTGTTTTCTCACCACCTCCAAATGCTGAACAGCTCTATTTTCTATATCAGGCCTGTCAGGTACTAGTCGTGCCTAACACTGTGGTGTGTGAATTAGCAGTTTGCCAATGTGGGTTTTTAGTGCTGATAATAATATCTACAGTGCAGATGACTGATATAATGCTTTTACATATAATGCGCATATAAAAATATAGTTTTGTTTCATAGTTTTTACACAGTATTTTTTTAAAATGTATTTATAATGCTTAACAAAAAATATTAATTATCAAGTGTGTTGGTAGATGCTTAGTTTTCAGTGAACTTTGAGTAAATGTAGAAAATGTCAGTAATTTAGTGTACTCTACTGTTCAAATATTTGGGGTCGGTATTATTTTAAAAATGTGTTTGGCTGTTTTAGGTCTGTACTTTATTTGATTAAAAATACAGTAAAATCAGAATAATTATTACAATTTAAAATCACTCTTTATTTTTGATTTTTTTTTTTTTTTTTTTTTTTTTATGTAGTTCCGGTGTAATGTCGAAGCTGAGTTTTTAGCTTCAGATTGCATCCACATTGCATCAGTTTACAACAATGCCTCCCTGTGATTGTGTGTTATGAATAAGGGCCATAGTGGTTTTGAGACATATTTTTAAAAAGTTAAACTAACATCAATTTTACCTCGCTTTCTAAACGTGCAGCCCTCTTGTGTGAGATGCGAGTGCAGCGGTGATAAATGCGCAAAATATGCAATCTGTGTGATCGGCCCCGTTTCAGTTTTGACGTAATCAAGATCTCCGCATTGATGTTCTCCTTTTTTTTTTTCACAATATTTTGAATAAACAACACAGGAGCGCTGCATCTAGAGGGTTCAACTTGATAGACTAATAAAAACGATAAAAATCAACGACACTTACATCGTCATTGCATTTCGTGTACCACTGATAAGGCTGCCTGACGCACACCAAAAATCTGAATGCAACGTTTTTTATTTTAAATTATAAATATTTGAAATTAGAATTTTTATCTGACACCCCTATTATGAATGATTGTGATCTGGAGTCAGTGGCGTTCTAAAATTCTAAATCAATTCTCTATTTCAGGCACCACTGACCGTGTCCCAACCGCAGCCAGTAGAGCAGTCACAACCACAAACATCTCTGGTTCCAACCTCCACAGAAAGGTGAAACATCTTTTTTATAATTCATGTTTATTAACATTGACATTCCAGTAGAGAGAAGTTTAACTACTGATGTTTTTGGTGCCCTTAGTGGTCACTCAGATGCTGCTTCTGGTCTGAGTGATGGGAACGAGGGCAGGCATGAGGGGCGCTCTATGAAACGACCCCAGAGCCGCTCTGTACGCAGCCGCTCCCGCCAAGAAAAGATGGCCAAGGCCAAGCTCAAGCTCAATGTGCTGAATGTAAGTTATGTTCAAATCATAATTTGATTTGTTTTTAATAATGGCATCACATTACATTTTGGTGTATAATAACAGTGTGGGGTTATTGATCTGTTTGTTTTTTGTAGATTTCTAATATTGGGGACAGAGTTGCTGAATGTCAGCTGGAAACCCATAACAGGAAAATGGTCACATTCAAGTTTGATTTGGATGGAGATAATCCTGTAGAAATTGCTGAAATTATGGTAAACCTTTCTCTTACTTTCACCCTTTTTTAGTGGATAGATTGCCGGAGACCACTTCATTTGAAATTACAATGATATTTATTACAATATGTGTTGTTTTTTGCATTTAGCATTTGATGCATTAATATTCTGGCTCTTAATATCCAGGATGTTTAACTTCTTTAAATATTGAATAAAATTTGATTGTAATGTCTGTGTGTAACTGCGTTTCAAATCAAAAGTAATTTTATCTTGGAGAGCGAGCGGGAATCCTTCATAGAGCAGGTTCGAGATGTCATTCAGATGGCAGATCAGAAAGGAAAAGCTCAGAAAAATAGTCAAAATCAGGTATGTTTGATGATTTTCAGACCATAAGAACAAATGTGAGAAATTATTTAACTATGACTAAAAAATTAAATTTTCCCATTACTTTAGGTGAGCAGTAATGTGGGCCAACAAGTACCTGAAATTTCAACATCCATTTTGCCTGGTAAGTGTACTTTGGTGTGATGTTCTTACATTTTATCCGCCCCTATCTTGCAACCTGTATCATTTGACATATATCACATTTTACAGGTGTGCCACCGAGCGTAGCAGCGCAGGTTGTACATTCAGCAGGCCGGCGCTTCATAGTCAGCCCAGTGCCTGAAGTAAGACTTTGCGAGCCGTTTTTTGGACCTCCTTCTGCAGACACATCATTTGAAGACTCTACACCAGGTCTGATTTACACATCCTCAAATAAAAGTGCCTAAACATCAAATACTTGATATACATATGTTGTGTAAAGTTTAATTTGTATCTGCTATGTTATAGCCAATGAAGCTTATATGACAATAAATTGAAATACAGCCAACCAACATTAAGTCTGATTCCATGCATTCTCACTTCCAGTATCTGATCCCACACCGGCCAGCAGTGTTCAGCAGGACCAAGCTAGCTTTGCACCTGGCTCAACACAGATTTCTGTTGTACCACCCACACCTGGAGGTCTTGCCCCAGAGACTTCTCAATACCAGAGCCCTGTCCCAGCAACCACTGTAACTCTGACAGCAGTCACCGCTCAAGTAACCACTCCTACACCAACTACCACTCAGCAAACCAGAACAGGGAGGATGTCTCCTTCTCCAGCCCCAACTGAATCACCAGCTCCACGTCGGCTGTCACTTCCCACCCCTTCCTTAACTCCTCAAAATGTTGTGGCTGAGAGCAATGGCTTGGATCAAGCTCAAGCCGCCATCCAGCAGGTGCAAGTCGGCCCCTCCTCTGTCCCTGTGACGCAACCATCTGTGACAGGAGATGGTGAGAGTGATGTACAGGGGAAGCCACCTGGAATTGAAGACATCCATGCTTTAGATCAGAAGCTGCGTTCCCTTTTCAAGGACTCCTCCCAGAGCTCCTCCAACCAACCTGATGGATCTGGAGAGACGCCTTCCAGTTTGTCTCTCAGTTCCAGTGGGAACTTTGCACCTGGTGCTTTTGCCTCTATGGTGACACCTACAAGCTATGTCCAGACATCATCTGCAGATCTGTCCCCACAAAGGCCACAGGTGGGGGAAGTTACTAACTTGCTGATTTGGTGTCTATGTTGGTATTTGGATGACATGATGCTAAATTTTTTTGGTCTAAATGAATTAATTTATTGAAAATGGCATTCAAACCTGTTTTTTTTTTAATAGTAAACTAATAAAAATCGAATTTAATATTAAACTATTCATTAAAATAAAGCTGAAATAACATTAAATGGAAATTAGAAATGCTGTCTTGTCACTTAATTGAAATTAAAGAAGATTAATTACAATAGCTAAAACTGAAATAAAAATAAAAGCTATACTGAAATATAAGATGACAAAAGAACATAATAAAATTACTAAAACCTATACTAAAACTAAAATACTATATTAAAATTATTTTATAAATATAAATACTATAATAGTGTGTATATATAGTACTAAAATTACACTGATTCACACATGACTTCAATACGCCTCTTCTGTGATGTTTAACATTTTAATTAAAAAATTATATATAATTTTTGTTGTAATAAAAACTGCTTATGAATATTTAAAAAAAAAAGACGTGATGCCACCAACATGCAAAGGAAAAATTTATATCTGCAGACTCATGACAGTAAGTCAAGTGTTAAAATCTTACATAATTTAACCTTTTATATGACAGGTTGAATGTCATGTAGTGACATGTAGATTAAAACGTGTATTCAAAATGTAAGGAAAATACATAACTTTTTACTTGCTGGTTATACTACATGACATTTTTAGTGTCATTAAATGTAAGCATCTCTAAAAAACTATATATAAAAGTTTCAAAAACAAATGAAACCATTTTAAATACAAAGTGTGCAATTTTTTTTTTTTCAAGGGGTCATCGGATGCCGATTATCCACAAGTTGAAAAGTCTATAACATACTTTGGTTAAAATTTCTCAATGGTAGTGTAAAAAAACACAATCTGTACCCTGTCAAAATCAGCTGTTTTTAGCACGCACTTCTAGTCCATGTTGCTTTAAATGCTAATGAGCTCTGCTCACTCCACCCCTCTCTTCCGTGGGGTGACAAGCAGACTGTAAACTTCAGCTGTGAAACTGGCTAACTAGCACATATTAGGAAAGGCGATTTGCAAAGATTCATAAAAAAATCCCTTATACTCACTTCTTCTGTAGATGTAGCTGGATCATGAATGATTTGCGCAAACTTAAACACATTTAAGAAGATCAGGGATTAGTTCATTCCTTTCGAAAAAGGAAAGTAAAGTTAATCTTCTGCATCTTCAGTGGCTCAGATGTTGGGAGTAAATAACGACAGCTATATTCATTATTACATTCAACAACAAAAAAACCTCAGTCGTTTAATTGGAGAAATTCTTGTTTTCCCCTGCACTGGAGTCGACACAATGGCAGACAGCTCACTCAGGGCAGGTCTGAGGTAAGATGGTCCTATCAATCAACCATCGTGGGAGCGGCCTGTGCAGAACTTCATCATTCTGACAGGAATCTCAGAACAGCCTGATGGGCAGGTCTGAGGTAAGATGGTCCTATAAATCTGGGTTGGTTTTTTTGGTTATAGGATTCAAACAACAACAAAAGTGGATTTTGCACCCGATGACCCCTTTAAATAGATTTTTAATTCCTTTTCTTTACTGTAGACAGTCTTTATTTGTCATTGACCTTTCAAAATGGTATATTGTATTTTACACTCATTTTCTTTTACAGACCTCCGTATCTGTAACTCAACCAGATGGACAGACCAGTGCTGAGGAGAAAGAGCCAGCAACATCACCACCCGAGGAAGCTTTCAAACTCGGCTTATGTCAGGTAGCTTTATATACTACTTCAGTGTGCACTAGGCCTCAGATTTTATGCCTGAAAAATTTGCATAGCAAGTTCATGTACATCCTCGTTCTCCATTTCAGGTTTCTGTGGCCAGTGATCAAGACCCAGGCACTGCTCAAGATCCAGCAGTCATAGTCTCATCTTCCTCCATCACCACATCTTCAACAACAACAACATCATCATCATCATCACCATCATCTCTCTCTAGCCCTGAAAACACTGTTCATAAATCTCAGACCCCTCCCAGGGTCAGCCCTGAACCCGTCCCTTCTACCACTACAGTCGGCCGCTTTCAGGTGACCTCCAGCACTGACATCAAAGTGGGCCGCTTCTCAGTGACTCCAGCAGAAGGAAAGAGCTCCTCCATAAGCTCTGCTGAGGGACCAGACTCGGCTAAAGAGTCTAAAATGACCCCTCCCACCGTGTCCATCACCAATCACTACCTCAGCAGTGACAACGACTCGGAACCAGAAGATGAGGGCTTTAAACGAGAGATGAACAAGCTCAGGGAGAGGTACTTGTGTTTTCTGTGAGCTCATTAATGATAACTGTGTATCTTGTGATCACCAATTAAACGTAAATTTTTTTTTTGCAGACATATGGGTGAGATCCAGGCATTACAGAATAAACAGAAGGAGGAAATCGAGGAACTCTATACACGTCTGGGCAAAATGCCGCCCTCTGTGGTGATCCCTCCAACCGTGGCCATCGCAGCAGGCAGAAGGAGACCCACTAAGGGCAAGGGGACCAGGTCAAGAAGTGGTAGTGGTACTGGTTCTTTTCAACAAGGTATCAGGGCATAGTGATTTACATCCAACTGTAACATGAGCTTGTGAAAAATTGGCATGATAAATGTAGTTTGATTTTCGTCTAGGGAACAAACAAGCTGTAGAGAGTGGAAGTTCAGTCAATCAGTCAGCCACTGGAAAGTCTGAAGCCATACCAGGCTCAAACATTCATGTGCTAGGTAGGACTTTCACCATTTTATTTAGAGAGTTTGTTTTCTCAAAATGCTCAAGTTTTTCTAATCCTTGAATAATCATTGTGGCATACAGTTACCACAAGTCCAGTGAGAGAAGAGAATGGACAGAGCCATGACCAGGACCAAGCACCTGCTGCTAATCTGCAACACAAGGGCACATTCACAGCGGACCTCCATCAGCTGGTGGATAACTGGGCCAGGGATGCCAAGAACAAGATGCCACAGGTTACGAAAGGCTCCAAAAAGAATGCACAAATTTTATATAATTTATAATATAATTACATTTTGTTTTAAAATAAAAATATATATTTTAGACTATAATACATACAAAAAAAAATATCTAAAATTTCAGACAGTTTCCATCACCCTGTTTTAATGCGCACTTTGAAGAATGGCATCAGAAACAAGTGATGAAAATGCCAAATTTCAATAAAAGAAAAAAAAAATCCTTTAATTTGCAAAACAGTTTTTACACTTGATTGAGGTGGTTTTTTGTCTTGTGAGATAAAGCATTAATGCAAATAATGGGAGATGGAAAAGCATTTGCCGAATAAATTCCTCCATGCTCATCAAAAAAAGTCATGTGACTTTGCGCAATGGGATGGCATAACCTGACTAACCAGTGGACCGATATTGTTGCACAGCATCTGAAATGTTGTTATGGTCATTCTGAAATACCCGAGCAAAGTCTGTCGTCAAAGTATTTCTGTATTTTCACACGACTGTGTTTCCAAACACCTGGCATCCACGGAAACAATGTCATTTATCATATTCAGTGGCTTCTCCCACTTTTCTTTGTAATATTTAAGGCCAGTTTATCAAAAAGTGAGGATTTTGTTTTCTTTGACTCGTCGGATGGAAACGGTGCTTATTCAAATTCATTTAATTAAATTCACAACTTTGGATGGAAACCCGGCTAATGTAGTTTTAAAAACTTATTTTACCCCAATTTTTGAGTGTGTTCGACATTGTAATGCTTATGAGAGTATCTTTCCGTTAGCTTCGCAACATGCTAATGTCATCATCTGGGAGTCTGACCTCAGCGGGTTTTGATACGGAGCTTTAGTCTTTGACATAAAGCCACCAATGTTAAAGCTGGCATGAAATGGGAATTCTCTGTCATTTTTGTAAATTCTTATTATAATTTGAATTGTGAATGATTCATGAATGCAAATGTTTAACAAAACTGTGCCAGCCTTCTACAGTCATTAAGTTTGTTTAAACCCTGCCCCTCCACTATCAACTTCAAGCTCGCATTCATTTTTAAGTGCAATGAATTAAACCAAGTCTCTGCCCTATACTGTTTTTCTTTTTCTATAATGCACTCAGATGTGTGACTGCAGAAAAAAAGATCTGTGGCTATTTCTGTTTCATTGCAACTTTAACAGTGGGTGTGTCCAGTGATATACAAAGTAGTTCAGAACATTATAGTGTTATTCGGCATGGTTGTAACATTATATTGACCAATCAAGATTTATTGATATAAATAGTAATCAAAGCCAACTGTCTTCTTCCTCAGATGACACGTAAATACTCTGCACCAGGTCAGCTTTGTTCTATGGGTGGCCACATGCCAGCCACCGCCAACCCTACAGCCGGGCGGAAGGGGTCACTGTGTGTGCCCAATCAGCAGTTTGGCTACACCTGCCCCACCTACAGCATGCCCCAGTGGGCTCAGACAAGCCCGCTGTCATCCACCTCTCCCCCCGCAGGACTACAGCAGGGCTTCCTCGTGCCCTCAGGAGCTCACCAGTCTGGAAACAACTGCGGGTCAACCAATCTACGCACCACTCAGGCGAGCTGAAACAGCAGGGTTGGTTCAAGGATGGGAAAAGATGTTCCTCGTGGGGCTGAGATTATCGGACCTAGTCCTTTACATGGATGTTTTATCCGACAGTTTACATCGGAAAGACTTTCAGGTCCATATAATGTGACTCGGGTTATTCGAATCTGCTATTTAAAGACTGATAGATGAATGTGTTCATTTGATAAAGAGGCACAGGAAGGGTTTAACTGGTGTATGTTGTCTTAAACATCAGATATATAGCCTTATAGTATGGATACTGTCCTTATTGTAATAAAGTCAGGCAGTGAAATACAGTGATGGTGTTGCGGTTTACCTACAGAAGAGTTAGTGAATGGATGGAAAGAGAAGACCAACCTGAATGAGTTTATCCTACATACGAGTCTAGATTGTTGTAAGACGGATAAAGAAGGTAGGAAGGAATGAATATTAGGAAGAAACAGCATTTCAGAGACAAGTATTGCTTAAGTAGTGCTTTGAAATGAAAGGAAGAGGATGTGCAATGGAGGGAGATTTAAGCAGGGTTTTATATCTCTTCGACATATATTTCTTAGCATTGTTAATTTGTGACTTTTTTTTATATATCATTTATGATGAGCTTACAATAATACAGTGTATCTTATTTAGACATTCACTTACTCCCTGTTCAAACCCTTGTGTGTAAGTGGATAGAAGGCTTAATTTGGATGAGTGAGCATCCTGTATGAATTTCTTTGTCCAATCACGTTGCTTTCAATTTGAATTAAGCTAGCCTTAAACCGCAGGATTATGTCTTCCCCATCTTTAAAATGTCACGCAACCATCAAAGCCCTTGCTGTAGTAATTAACTTGACCTTTGTGGTGAAAATATTTAATATGGTGCGTTTGACTGCAGCAACAGAAGTACAGTATTAAACTACAGCACCTCATTGCCAGTTTGTTAAATCACTCCCCCAAACCTTTTTTTGTATATCATAAATTGAGTGCCAATCGTTTGCGGAAATGACGTCCCGTAAAATGATCTGCTTGACTTCTCTAGAGAAGGTAAATGTTACTGCAATGCAGAAAACAGCGTTTAAAGGTTTAACCAACCAGGGAGGGTTTATATGTTACTTTTGATACTTGAGTGCACAGATTTGAATCCTTTGTAATTGACCAAAACCACATTTAGACACAGTTAAAACCATTGAAATACCACTAATCATAGTCACACGATCCCGTCACATAACTGAAATTCTGAAAACTGCATGGTTTCACAATCCACAGCTCACATATTCCCATAGAAAACAGCATTACATTTGTAGGGTCAAAAATTGCTGCTGATGTTTTCTTTCAAAAAGTTTCCATCCAGGGTCCTTTTGGTGATTTATCCATGGTTTTGTGTTTAAACAAATGTGTATAGATATATATATATTCAAATGCTTAATAAAACATTTTGGACTTTTCCTCCTCCCACTACATTGTGCTTTTTCTTTCAAAGTTTTCCAGAATTTTACATGCAGTTTTACATCCCCTGACATCATCTACCAATAAAAATAGTCAAATAACCCGGGAATACAGTTTCAATAAATTCCAGATTTTTATTCTCAGAAAATCAGAAATAAAATAAGTCCTGCTTTTTTTTTGATTTACATTACAAATTAGGAGGTTCAGTCAAAAAAGACAAACACAAACATTTATTCGCTTTTCATATTCACAAATTAGTATAAAACAAATCTAAAAAGATTTCTAAAAGAAAACTATAAATAGTTAAATTCATTATGTGTCCAGTCTTCGTTTCTTCATCATCTGGCCGTGTCTGTATGGGCTCTGTGGTCCACCTTCAACAAATACAATTACATTTACAACATCATTACCATAGGTCCATATTCAAAAATAAGCAAAAGTTATTTTCTCTTAATGAACAAGCAAAGTCAACAAGCACAGGCTTGTTACGAATTGTGGGCCACAGGCTGCCAGCTCTGAGAGTGTTAAGTCCCTGGCTATTTATATTAATGGGGACGTGGGATGTTTGCATGAGTGAAGAGGCAAAAACAGAACTGGGCATGTATATACGTATGTATATGGATGTATATAGCCAAATTGCAAAGTTGTTGTTTTTTTTTAAATGAGCATGTATCTATTCTGCAAACATGTCAGACTGTACCTGCTCCTGTACTGTACTGGCCTTGAGGAACAACATAGCCCTGAGGTTGAGCTGGTGGTCTCAGGGACTGGGCTCTCTGTGGGGTCTTGCTGCGCGTCATCATCTTGTGCTGGCTCGGTGTCGTGGGACGGGGAGGAACTGTTGAGCCTGTTGTGGGATCATCAAGCATATCGATGCCGTCCAGAGTGAAGTCCCATAATTCCGGGTCATCTAAGGAGAAGTGAGAAATGTTTATATATTTCTCCTTACAATCGAATTGCCTTTTCCTGTATTAAAACCTGAGCCAACAAAAGTCTTTCCACCAGATTAGTGAGACCTATCGAATGGAGAAAAAATTTAAATTCTGTCATTTTAAAGACAAAATGAGAAATTCAATGACACTGGCCATGCTTTATGGAATCGCAATGAAAGAGGACTGGCGTTTAAGCCTCAAAAAATGTTTGGAATGACAGAATTTTAATTTTTTGCTTAATATATCTTTAAAGCAGGGTTTTCAAACTTTGATGCCCCAAATATGACAATTCCCTTGCAAACGATCCTCAATGTTGTTTGCAAATTGAATAAGTATATTATACAAGTATAATTTCTTATACTGTACTAAAGCCAAAACAAAATAACAGAAAATTAATAATTGTTAATTAATATATTTAAAAATTTTCATCTTTATTTCCTACTGTAAAAATTGGTTGTCAGAATATATCACAGATAATATTATGATTTCTGACCAGTTAAACCCCAACAATATCAATACATTCTGTAACTGCTGAAAAAACATTGTTACTAATATTTAATATTTAATATTCAGCCACAAAAATGTCTTCAAATAAAAAAAAAAATCCTTTAATAATTTTAATGAACACCCCAGGACAGTGGTTTCCAACCAAGGGACAGGACTCACTAGGTGGCTGCAGGATGACTCTTAAAATTACTTAAAGGAATACAGTATACAGTATAATAATACAAAATATTAAATTAATTTTTTCCTCTAAATAAATCTGTTTGTTTATAAAAAAAAAAGCAATAAAAATAAGCAGCACAGTTATTAACAATAGCAGAAATAATAGGTGGAAATATTTACTATACATGATGGGGCTTCTGTGGAAATTGTGTTGGAAATAGAGGGCCACCTGGGTCAAAAGGTTTGCAAAACATGGTCCTAACAGCCCCCTAGATCTCAGTTTGAAAAGTCCTGCTTTAAATCAGCCAGTGTTCACCATCACAGTCACTGCTGATCATTTATATGTTCCCCAGTGCACATTTACCATGACCAAACCTTTCTTTAAAATACTCCTTACCAGCCAGATACTCCTCCTTCTTAGTTGTCACCAGGTGTCCGTTTGGTGTACTGTGGTTAACAGGACCTACAGCCTGTCCTAAAACGATAAACCCACCAATGGAGAGCGCTATACTCCTGCAGGCAAAGGCTTGAATCTTTTATACTCATGGCTAAAACATGAACCCTTAAATTTTCCATCACCTTGCTTAGTCTGCAGCGGTAGCGGCTCAGCGGAAGCGTTGGACTGCTGGGTTTTCTGCTTCTGTAGCAGCTTCTTAGCCTCCATTTCCTGTCTGAACTTTTGCTGCAGCTGCTGCTGTCTCAGCTTCCTCTGCTGCTTGGAGTCCAGTGGAGGATCGGACGAGGACAGGTCAGCCATGTCAGCTGCTGACCTAAGAAGCAGATCTATCATGATAAATGCAGCTGGCTAGTGTTGTAGTTGAAGTTAGCACTAAAACTCACCTTGAGGTGTTGCTGGGCCTGTTTTCAGAGTCCTGGTGAGCTGATGTGTTGCCAGAATGTGCTGCTGGGTTTGTCAATGAAGTCCTGGATCCAGCGCCGCTCTCATGCCTTGCTCGTACAGGGTGACTTCCCATCCGCTCTGAGGGGATGTTGGCTGGTTCTGTCAGTTTGATCAATTCCCTGCTGTTGGCTCGGGCCAGGCTGTCGAACCTGGCCTTCTCCACGGACGGCTCGCCATCACTGCGTTTGGTTTTCTCCAGGTCTAATGGAGGAGGTGGCTGAGATAACGGAATATACACCATATTTCAGAAAATAAGAAATGTATTTAAATATTAAGTCAAGAGTATCAACAAATTTGGCCCAAATGTTAACAGGATTACTTCTTACCTGCTTTGGTATTTTATTGATGGCTATGAGATACTCCTTGTTCAGAATACAATTTCCAAGTGCATTTCCAAAACACCTTATAAAATTGAAATAACAATTATATTCAAATTCAATAACAGCTGTTATATAATGCATAGTGTATAGTCAGCCAATCTTTATCTCAAAATTAATTTTGATGGTGATCAGGAGCCTGATGTGAAGTATAAAGGTCTTGTATTAACTTAAAGGGATTTTGCAGTAATAACTAGCTAACTATACATGGTCCTGCTTATTGTATATGGCTTCTTATCTAATAGATTTTTTTTTTTTTTTTTTTATGATGTAAGAGAAAATATGTTGGATACATACATTTCAAATGATTTGTTTTTTTGTGTGTGTGTTTAAAGAAGTCTCTTATGCTCACCAAGGCTACATTTATTTGATAAAGACAGCACTATTTCTATATATTATTGCAAATTAAAATAACTGTTTTCAATTTAATAAATTTCAAAATATAATTTATTCCTGTGATGGCAGAGCTGAATCTTTGCTCAGCAGCCATTACTTCAGTCTTCAGTGTCAGAGAAAATAAACCAAGAATTTGGTTACTTTAACACTGTTGCTGCAGGCTGCTTTTTATGTTTGTGGGTTGAAGCGACCCTAATAATGTGATATTTATCCACTTTAATGTGAATTTTACCTGGGGAACCTCATCAAAAAACGTGTATTTTACACCCCGGAATATGATTTTTCCTGGGGGACCCCCTTCAAAACGCCATTGAGCTAGTTTTGAGTAGCAATTGGGCAGGTTTTGTTGAAAACCTGGCAACCTTGTGCTCAATAAACATTTCTTACTAGTATCATGATTTATCGGAAATAGAAATGTTTTGTAACATTATAAATGTTTCTACTGTGACTTTTGCTCAAATTAATGCATCCTTGCTAAATAATAGTTTTATTTCTTTTAATCTTACTAAATTTTACTAAAAACAAAAAGCACTGACCACAGAATGCCACAACTGACCAATCAGAATCAAGAATACATAGCAGCAGAAATAATTACTTGAGTGCTCTTTTCAGTCCATCTGTAACAGCTTCTTTTCTTGCTTTTTCCAGCGACAGAGCTTTAGATTTGAGGCCTTCACTCACCCCATATCCTACATCCTCATGGTACGAGCCGTCCTGTGGAGAAGATGCTGAAGAAATGGTATGCTCCTCACAATGCTGTGTCTGTCTACTCAAAAAGAGCTCTTACCTTTAACTGAACCTTCACAAAGGCACTGACTCCAACATAAAACTTCCCATTGATCAGATCCACAAAGTCTGTAACAAAAGGTTGACCAGTCTTTTTAAAAATATGCAACTAATCCTGAAACCAGAATGCAACATTAATGAGAATGTTTGAGAATATGCACCCATCGTTATAAATTTGGTGTGTACTTACCAACATTCTGTTGAGATATTGAGTGCGACCATCCATTATAACCAAACATTTCATTGGCCAGACTTATAACTTTGTGACCTTCAATATAGCACACCTGCAAAAAAAAAAAAAAGACAAAGGTCTAATAATATGAAAAACAGCAAGATAATCAACTTAATATTAGATCAGCAAGGCTAAATAATGATAAGTGTACATTAAGTGCATTAATTCTCACTTTTTGGCCTCCTCCAGCCTGTCTGGTGCTGATATATTCAGGTCCGAGTTTCTTCTGTAGAGCATTCTGGACTGCCTGATACTCCTCTGCAGTGTATGCATACTACAACAGACAATATGCACAAATAAATAACTCTGGAAATATTACTATATTAGTACATTATAAACCGTGTGTTTCTGTAGCTACTAACATAGTATCAAAATGACCAAAACACATACCTGACCAAAACACGTGTGGGTTGTAAGAGGTTT